>NC_141251.1:18285000-18497500 GCF_054856555.1 Leptonotus elevatus
CGGTTAATTAATAAAAAATGCCAAGACGTGTTTGTTATGAGAGCTTTCACAACAATTACATTTCATCAAGCATGCAGGTTAACGTTTCATTCATAAAATTGAGTTAAAATTAAAAAGATGTAACAAATGAGTGATATTGATTTGTGTTGGTCATATTTCTGCCACTAGAGGGCATAATTGCATTTGTAAGACATTGGTGACAGCTCAGTGCATTTTTCTTTTCATTAAGAGCTATCTAATCTTTAACATGAAGTAACTTGCGAAATTCTGCACATTTTTAAAATAGTAAAAAACAACTTGACCCCAGTCTCCACAAATATAGTTAGCATTATTATTAAATTTATTGCTGCAAAATTTTGACGTGGAGGTGTCTGCTGCGTTGCAACTGGAATTCCCCCAGTACAGTCTTTCCAAGTAAGGGGTGGTCATTAATCGTGCGTTTAAAAAAATTGTGGCGTGAAAGGAACTTTAACTCAAATTTAACACAATTATTTTGACACCCCTTGTTTTTACTACTTAAAAAGTTAGCTACAGCTGCGATGTGAAAAACAAATCCGAGTCCACTACACTGGCTAGGCGTCAAGTGTTTCATGGTGCAAACATCTCTGACCTGGTCTGATCCCTGCACCCCCACAGTCTTGCATGACTAATCCTCCTTTCCCATGTGATTCCACTGTCAGCCATAAAGGCACAGATGTTGGCCAATTTCTTCTCTCTCTGCAGCCCAGGTGGCTTACTTTGGGAAGACGCGGTCCTGTGCGGAATGCACATGGTCGGCCATTTCTCTCTGGCTATCACCCATCGGCGTGCTTCCTTTCATCGCCAACCATCTCCAGAGTGGACTACTGTAGGCGCCTCCTTTCTCCGCTTTAACAAGGATGTACAGAAACTCTTGAAGAAAACATTCTATTCCCTTCTCTTCATCCAAAAACAAGCTCCATGGATCTGTGATATCAGTCGTGTTTGCCACCATGCGTCACTTTTGGGGCTGGACAGGAACTTGCAGGGAGCATGATAGAACTAACTGCGTTAGAGCCGCATAACCCCCTTGTCATCACCTGGCATTTATCTCAGTGGGATTTGAGCTGAGTCCAAGTCAATAAGTGGTGGCTGCCGCGAGTAAAAACCGCTGCATCGAACCCACTGACTCCACAGGCCACAATCATTAGGGACACGCTGAGGCCGCCGTCTGTATGTGCACAATGCCGCTCTCATTCTGCGTTGGGGCTTAATGGGATGCTGAGGAACACCAGGTCTCCAAGCTACAAGTTGTGAATGTGTGTGCGTGTGTACAGTATGTGTGTCAGTGTGTGCGTGGCGTGTGTGCACTTGGGAACATATGCCAGACCATCTGTCAGCGGTGGTGGGTTACATTTCGTTAACTATTAATAATTCTACAGCACAGCAAAGATGAACACTTTCTTTTTGTGTGATGGCATGACGTTTAATTTTATTTACGGGAATCCACATGGTCTCACTAAAAGAAAACCAAAAAACAACAACTTAGCACTATATTATATTTGATTCCATCAACATGAGCTTCACTGTGCCTGTGGGTGCTCCTGCATGTGCCCAGAATAAATATAACATCAAATTAAAACATGGCAGACATGCTATTTAATTAAAAACATTACATTTTCCATGAAATACTTTATAATTATTTTTGCTATAATTTGACAGTGGTTAGCATTTGAAATGTTGGTGTTAGGGCATATTTCTTTCATTAAAATAATTCACTAAAGCCCAATAATGAGCATGTTGAACATACCCATTATAATGCATAACAAATGATTTGGCTATATTTAGCACAGTCCAACTATCATTTAATTTACTTTGAAGAATCCTCATGAATGCCCTTTGAATTAATTTTACTTAGTTCCCATGTCAATTTTAAAGACATTAAGTTCAAGGAGAAAATACTTTTTTATTGAACCACATGATATTCTCGAAATAAAATCTCCTTCTTGAAAATCAAATCAAACCAAAGTGACCATTTAACGTTGCCCGGTGGGATTTTCCTGCCCATTTCACAAAGGTCATGACGACAGCATAAAATATAGCAGTGAAATACTCACTTTTAAAACTAGTTCAGCAGACTGCTCTTCTACATTTTTGCTGCTACGACCAAAATAATAAAAAAAATACACGAACCAATGTCTCTGCCATAAAAATATCCTTTTTAATAGGTTGATCAAATTAAAGGTAATAACAAATGCTGTAATTACTGACACTCAATTGAGAAAATATTCACCCCCAAACATTTAAATGATTTTTTAACCGTCTTTATATGTGCACCATGGTCTACTGCTGTGTTACAGTACATAATTAGTGAACATTATTTCAACAAATGTGGGGCACAATCGTGCTCATGGCTCAGCTAGCAAAAAAAAAAAAAAAAAAGGGTTCAATATAGCTGTTAAACATTTAAATGTAAGTATTTTATATAATTTACCAATCTGTTAAATGCGTGTTCACTGGTGAACGGAGTCCAAGCTGTACTACACATGCGCAACGAGCGCCATGTTAGAAAGGTGTTTACAGGCACCATGTTGGACAGGTATGTACGGTACCAGCAGAAGTGGCAATGTATGGGAAAAGCACACAACAAAATACTCATGTTTTGGTCATTTATTATGTGTTTTGTTTGTTAATTTATCTAATTAAATAATTGCTTAATGTTTTATTGTATATAGTCGATTTTTAAATATTTATAAAACAAAACATGTATGCATACATTTGTATCTCATCAAATAATCGGTAATTATTAGGAGTCTAACAAAAAACGATTTGAACCGGAAATCCGATTTTGATTGGAACGATGCGAGTGCGCCGGCACACGGACTAATGAATCGGTCTAAAAATAGCTTGAACCGGCCAATGGCTCAGTCAAAACGTTATAAATAGATTTTATGTTACTTATACAATTACAGGGTGCACGCTCCCCGTTCGCCACGACGGCAATGAAGAGGAGGGGGGGGGGGGGGGACATGGCCATATGCAATTTGCATACATTAATCCTACAATCCTCAATGCGGCCAGTGACTCACGTGATTGGTTACAGTTCATTCACAACATCGCTCCAAACCAATGACGCATTGCCTGCCGGCGCGGCATGCTACTGCTAGCGAGTATTAGCAAACAAGCCGTTCTGTCGTTATCTGAGGAGGGATGAAAACGGGAATATTATGTCGGTTTCTGCTCCAAAACGTAACTATATTGCTCCCGAGTCGCATAAAACAACTTTGAATTACCCCCTGGGCTTGCTCAAAAGTTGCGGGGGAAACGAAAGATGACAAGACGTCCAGGACGCAAACCCTTGTTAGATCTCAATGGATTGGCAGCGTCCCCTGGCTTTGACACAACGAGGAATACACAAACTTTTTTTTAACTAAAGTGTTCAAAAGACGGATAATCAGCCAGGATCACGGATGTGAGGAATGTTGATCGCTGTTTTCCAAAATAAAAGCAGATGTTTGCAAATTATGAGATTTAGATCATTTTAAAGTACACAAGATATTGAAACGATTAATGGAGTATCAGAATAATTATAAATGAATTTGGCAGTTGACTACTTGTCAAGTAATCAAATTATCGTTGCACCGAATCGAACCGAATCGTAATCCTACTGAATCGAACCGAACCGAATCGTTCCATTTTAAAATCGAACTGTCCTTGTATCGGATCGCACTGCATGTATTGAGATGCGTATCGAATCGTCTTGATTGGAGAGATTTACACCCCAAGTAACTATATCAATTCAAAATACAATAAAAAGTAGGGATTCAAAAATGTAATATTTTACATAGTTTACATAAACATTTGAACTATACACTGTATATATTTCAGCTCATCAATCAAATCTGGTCCTTGATTACAAAAGTTTGCCGATCCCTTTGTAACAGTAAAAGTGTGGAATTCATCGCACAGGGAGACAAACTATGCTTCATAGCCGCATGATCCTTAAAACAGTCTGAAGAACTATTTTGGCTCGAACGATGACCAAAAACATTAAGCGGCTGACAGTGTGTTCACTAAAACTTTCAAATGATTCTCCAGGGATGAATTCTCCTTGGAATATCCACAACTCTCAACTGCACCGTAGTCCAGTTTTGACTGCCTTTACCATCATCACAGAACTACATCATGTGCTTTTGGCTGAGATTCCAGTGAAGTCCTTCAGGCCTTGTGTGTGAGATTTTGTTATTCACGGCCTCGTAAATATTTTGTGCACTTTTGTCGAAAGTGTTGCACATTTCATCTGAGCTAACAGCGTTGGTCATGACAATAATCCATTTATCTGTTAACAAACTGGATCCAGACCACAGACAACACCTGTAAATAAATGTATAAAAAGAGAGATTTCAGATGTTTTTAATGACAACTAAATGGCATTGAAACAATTAAAGTCTTACACAGCACAGAGGATGCTGGACAGAGCTCCAATGGAGTCATGCTGTCTCTGCAAGCCAAGGAACTGTTAGAGAGAGCATTAGCAGCTGGGCCCTGCAGATTAGGTTCAATCAATTCCAGTATTTTATATCTTTTGCTCGTTTGCAACTAAGAGGTTTAACGTAATAGATTTTTTTTTTTTTGCCATTTGTGTTCAGCTTCTTTTGCCTGTACAATAAAGATCCCATTTGTTCTTGTTTTCAATCCATAGAGTTCTTTCTGCTCTCCTCCCAGTCTATAATCGAGCCTAATTTGAGCCTTTTACACTTAACCTGAGTGAATAGCTATCATGTGGTATAGACTGTGTTAAACATGACTTATCCTCACCTGTTAGCTCTGAAAATGATCTGGGTTGACAATGTTAATGTTGAAAACGTTAACCACTACAAAATTGTTATGTGTGTGGTCAACACTGTGTTCTAAACAAAATGATAGCCAAATAGGACGTGACCTTAGAAGCAACCGTGGTTGTGGTGTATGTGTTTCACAATTACCACAATAGAAATGGCAAGGTGAAGAGTCAGTTTACAATCACAATGTAGTTACTAGAAAAGCTAAGTTAATTTAGCATCTTGTATTTCTTCTTCTTTGTATTTGGCCAGTCTGGGTGCGCTGGGACACTGTGCTGCCTCTAACAGGTCAATCCTGGTACTACAGAACCTTTATGTATCATTATCTGTGCATTGTGCTGTGTTGGTCACCTCACCAATGCATTATGAGAGCAGCACAATGCATTTGTCATTTGTGGGGTCGCACATTTTAAAATAACGTGAATTTGTGTGCCCCACTTTGGGCAGGATTCTGTGACAAATGTTTTTCTATTTCTATATTCCTGTGGCAAAGTGGGCAGCCATTTTGTGAACAGGATAAGACACATCAAAAATATTACTCAACCATCCCACTGGGAAATATGGCAAAGGCCGCTAATTGTGAAAAGTCATCAGAGGATTGTTCAAAGTGTGAGCTAATCCCCAAGAAAGTAAAAAGGGAAAAAATTACAGCGACGCATATCTCTGCTCGACCACTTTAGACTTATCTGGAAGAAGGATTACATCGTTTTTGGGAAGTGTGGAAGTATACACGATGACAAAAAGACATCAGTGAACGCAATAACAGAATAGTGTGATACATTTTGGCTCGAAAGGAAACTCCGCCTGTAAAATGGTGTCATTGAATGATGTCCAATCCTTTTCTCTGCAAACGGGATGCTGAGTGTGTGCGTGCATCTTTTATGTGTGCCCCAGCCATGAAACGAGCTGCTCAAATTCCTTCTGCAAACTGAAGGAACACAATGTGCACGTGTGTGCGGAACAACCTGCATGCTTTTAATCACAAATCATCCAATTTCCTACAAGCACACAATGTCGACATTCAACGTTAGTGTCGAAGTTAAACCACGAGAGTTTGAGAGCAGCTACACAGGCGGCGAGATACAGTACAGTATGTTGAATATTTTCCCTGAAAGGAAATGAGCACGAGTGGATTTGTTAAAGAATAAATGGAAAAATAAACCACAACTTTTTGGGTGTTTACATTGTATCTGTAGCTGCAGTCACAGAGTTTATTTTATCTGAACATGAACTTCGGCATATACTAAGTTCTATAATGTGCTCACTTCTCTGTACTGGAAGGAGAGTTGAGTTTCATTTTTATATCTGCATGGGTATTTCTGTTTGTTGTTTGTGTGTAATTTCCTATCTACAATATAATTGAAATTTTTGTATATATATTTGTCTGATTTCTAATTGGGTTTTTTTTCCCAGCAAAGATTAAGTGTTTTGTGCATAATCCTGTCTACCATATTTCATAAGAGAACAGTGATTTAAATAATTCCACTCTGATTGGAACTGACTTAATTTTATTTCAAGCTGATCTCTCTTTGGACATTTACATGGTTGCATGGGTCCAACATATGATAAATGAAGACTTGAACTTGTCCAGAAGTGTGAATGTGCATTAAATGGTTCCCTGTCTTAATGTGTCATCTGTGTGATTGAGGCTTCAAACCCCTTCGGACCCTGACTAAAAGAAAAACAAAAAACAAAATAGATGGCATTGGCTCATCTGATGTCATTTGAATACATTTGACTGTGGCTGATCTAATGAGTGTGATTAAAGCAATTCAGAAAAGTGATGAAGTAGCAGCAGAACTGTCACTGACCGCCGAGTTAACAGCTGTAATTACAGACCATTTTTTTATCACATTAGGACAGTATTAGTAATAAAACAAGCTAAATTTATTTGCACTATTATCAAAATGTCATTTATTTTCCCTGAAACAGATCTAAGTAACAGTAACGTCTGTGTCACTTTGAAGCGGGTTGGTTGGTGGTGTCGTCTTTAAAGTGGAAGCACATATTTCATTCAACCTTTTTATTTCAGGAAAAAAAAAATGCGGGAGATGCCAACGTTAACAGGCAGGTTATACGAGATTCTGCCCAAAATGAAATGAAATACAATAAATAAAGGTGGCTAGACTGAACCTGCGGGTTTGACTGGGGTGTGGCTTTTTGAGGTGGAATTTCTAAATAATAATGTTGAATACATGCATTCAAATCTTGATGTACTGTTTGCCATGGATGGGCAACTGGTGGCCAGCGGGCCACATGCAGCTCCCACCCTCACTCATAAATGAGTATTCATGTGTGATTCCGGATACAGATGAGTTTGAAAAGCGCAGTCCTGGCTTTTGTCCGATGCCAGGCGCGGCCCTTTTGCGACTTGGTGTTTGATGCTTTAAATACGAGTGCACAATGGCACACTTTAGTATAAGTACTGCGTTGCCAGTGCCAAGCACGGCTGCCAGTCTCAATCATCTTACAACACTGCAGCATTGTAGTTTGCTTAGTAGACTTTCTACTCATTCACCAGGAGAAACATTTCAACCAATCAATACCAGTTAATTTTTTCTCCATCCAGACAGATGGTGTAAAAAATGACCTATATTTCTTGTTTAGAGCAGGAAGGGCTTAGAGGAAGTTGACTGAAAGGAAGGAGCGATGCGCAGCCAAAGAATGGGGAATTTGTAAAGTTGGACCACAAAAAAAAAAACAGTTGGAGCAAAAACAAAAAATAAACAATGTGGCAGGGGGAAATGAGGGTGCTGAGAGCTGCCTGATGGACACTCACACAGGTGTGGTAATGGCTCACAGTTTGCCAGAACAGCTTCATCATTGGCTTTATGAGCGGGCCATGATGGATTGTCTTCACAAACACGCACATACTCACACACAATGATATTTTCTATTGTGCTTGAACTACCCAGTAGACTTTTAGGTGAGTGGTAGGGCACCGGACACCCTGTACTGTTTGCCACACAGCATAAACAATGCAATTCACACTGAGGAAACATGTAGAGTCTTCAATGGACAACTTATTTGAGCTTATTTGTATGACTTCAGGATTTGTAGAATGCCAAACTAATCACTATACCACTGTGTTGATCACATTTTTTTTTGCACATTATTTACAAAGTTTCCATGTGTTATCCATTCATTTTCCAACTGACTTCTTGGCTTAATCAACCGCAGCCCTGCTAACCTTTATTTGACTGAGCTGCCACATTTAATAAACCTTTTAAAAAAAAATTGCAACTTTATTTGCAAAGTGCCATGTCTCAGCATATACCAAAAGGAATACATAACTGATTTAAAAAATACGGAATATACAGTAGTAACCTACAAATGAAATAAATAGCAAATATTATAATATTGATGTACATTTTCTTTTAGATGTAATCAATTGACTATATGCCACGGAGGGGGCGGGACCTCCGACTTCCGGGTTTTCACCCATCAACTTTGTTTCCGTTTCCGGTTTGTGACGTGTGGGCCGCGTCCCAGTACTTGCGCTTCCGCCTCTGTGCCCCTCGGTTGCGCTTTCCCGTCGATGGGTGCGAGGCTGCGAGTGTGTAGTGTCTGTCTCAGTGTCCGAAGCCTTTCAGATAGCCGAGACGCCCTCCCGCCGGTGAGCGGGAGCGCGCGGTTGGGGGGCGCAGTGGTGGGAGTGCGAGTGTTGGAACGCAGCCAGCAGTGGCCGGAAACGTAAATCCCGGAAGTCGGCAGTTCGTGGCATCTACCCCATTGCCTGCCATCTTAGTTATCCTTTTCGTCCATCTATGTTTATTATACTGCTTATTCAATTTATGCTAGTGGGGGAGCAGGGTTCTTATAGTTTTGGAATTTTTCATTTTAGTTAGTTTTTATTTTGTTTTGAGTTTTGTTTTTTAAATTTAGTTATTTGTAATTAGTTTTCATGGTGGTTCTGTTAGTTTTTATTAATTGTATTTATTTCATAAATGCTTAGTTTTAGTTAGTTTCAGTATTAGTTTTAGTTTTTGCCAAAAGTGTGTATTACTTGTGCGCAATATTTAAAAAACACCATGGGAGCAACGTCATCTGAAAGTGCTTTTCTATTGGCTGCTGCTAGATGACAAATGTCCTTATTCCGGTTAATATCAAAATAAATCATCCCCAAAGGCTCATGCATTAAATTGATTACCAAAGACTAAAACAAAGGTCATTTTTGCTATAATTATAGTTCGTTTTGTAAACATAAAATGTAGTTTCAGTTAGTTTTCCTTTTTTAAAAAGTATTTTCGTTTTTATTTAATTTCGTTAACGAAATAGTTTTTTGAATTTTTGTTTTAGTTTTTTCGTTGGGGACAACACCCTGGATTGGTCGCCTCTCAATCAAGACACATAGTGTTTACAGTCACACTCATGTAATCACTTGACTGTGAATTTAGGCAAGTGAATCACTACATCAAAAAATATAAAATTTTAAGGTCTTATGTCAACAATGTTTATGTTTATCGATCATTACATAAAAATATTGGTTGGTTCTCATAAGATTATGTATACTAGTCAAGCATCCATGAGAGCGACATATGATGATGATGAATATTTATATAATATATTATTTGAACTCAATTAAATCCAAATACTGCAATATACAAACATTTTTAATATAACAAAATGATATTTCAGACAGAAAATATTTTTTACATGTACTAACTTGGAACATACTGGAGTAATTAACAATTGAAGAGCCAAATGTTTGAATCAGGATTGGGAGCGAGATGACAGCATTTGGTCGGCAGGCGGAATTTCTTCCCACTCACTGACAGTAAATGATTGGAGCCACCCAAACCACAAATAACCCAAGTTTGTAGCCACTGATGTGTGTGAGCGTGTGTATGTGTGTGCGCGTCCAAACTGGACCTCAAATGACCTCAGAGTGCATTCATTTTGGAAGCAGCAGTAGAAAACCATCGGCTTCACATCTCTTGCAGCAGCTGCACAACGACTATTAAAAAAAAAGAAAAAGTCAGTTTTGATATGCAAATCATCTTTAATAACACACCAGTAGATTGAGAAAGAGCAAATTCGGTATAAATCGTTTGCGCTCAAGTCTGGTCTTTAGTTAAACCATGCAGCGTGACTCATCAATTCACTCTTTGTCTGCCTGAGTCAGCATCTTCCCATTCCGCCAAGAGACTTTCAACGCCTCATCTTTTATAACTTGAGGAAGACATTTTACAAAATGATCTCAATAGAAACAATACAATATGCATTATTCATATACAGTAGTGTACACGTGGGCCAAATGGTGACTCTCCAATACAGTACAAAGATAAACATATGTGGGAATGTACATATAAGTGGACTATACATCATTACTTGGCACGCAGGCGTTCTCCTTGTTTTGGTACAGAGGTTAATGGAGAGTGTGACGAAGCGAAGTTCTCTGCTGCATTAGAACACATTCACGTCCCAATGAATCTCCGCTCCCTTTGCTTGTCTTCATTAATCAGAAGCCACTGCGCTGAAAACTACTGGCCACATATCAGCACGTAGTATATCTCCTGAGGTGTTCAAAGAAAAGTGGCTTTTTTTCACACTTGCTTTTCAAGTAGATGTCAAAAAATAAAAGTGATACATGAAGAGCTGATGATGTGTTTGTGTTACTTTACACACCTTATATTTTGTTAAACAATACAATAATGAGAATTTACAACAAAAGATGTCTGACACTTTAGAATAACACTCAAGTATTGCAGTGACTATACATTATTTTCTTTAAGCACCTTATTGATACTATACATGATACTGTATTACGAATAGTAGTAGTTCTAGTATTACTATACATTTTTAAAATATATTTTAATCACACCTTTACAAAACGGATTGGTCAAATGACCAGCCCCCCCCCCCCCAATAAATGAAAAAGGTAAATTTGACCAATCTAGTTGGTAGTTATGTTTCCGACAGATCCTTTGGTTAAAACAACCACTCTAGAATAGGTAAATAAAGTAGGTGTTTTCAACCAATATATATTGGTGATTGGGCCAACTGATACAAATTGGTCATTCTAACCAATATATTGGTTAATCTGTATTAGAGGCTGACAAAAAGAGTACCACTGATTGTCACGCCCATCTAAGTGGGGTGAAAGTCGTTCTCCGCATTTGACCCATCCCCTTAGGGAGCAGTGAGCAGCCATGCTCGGGAATCATTTAGTGATGTAACCACCCGATTCCAACCCATAAAGCTGAGTGTCAAGCAGGTCCTATTTTTATAGTCTTTGGAATGACCCGGCCAGGGATTAAACCCACAACCTCCCAGTCTCAGGGAAGACACTCTACCACTAGGCCATTGAGCTGGTCATGCCTAGTGATCTATCCAGACACACATTTCCATTTTAAACACAATATTATATATATATATGACAATATATTGTAATCACATAGTAATTAATAAATACATTTAGACGACAATAAATTGATACAATAAATTTATTTCAAAGGGATTTATCTAGATTTACTCTCTATTGTAACCAATTTCATTGTTTTTTTTGGGCTAACCAATATAATTGGTATGCCCGTAACCACCCAGAATGCTCAATGTATGACCAACCTATTGGTTAATCAAGCCAATATGAGCTTAACCTACTAGACTGGTAGTTTTCTATTTTTAGAGTGTACAGTAGGGTCACACAATCTATAGTACAACAAACAACTGCATTGAAATTATAGTAAGCGTGTGATAGAATAAATATCAGAACTACTGTATGAGAAAATACAGTATATTTTTTAAATAAATATGCATCATAGAAAATGTTAGAGGTACTATGTGAAAGAAACAAGATTCATAACCTCAGACACATTATTTGGTGTCAATATGGTGACAAGATTGTCATTATGCAGCTGTAGACAAAGTGTATGAACATTTTATGCTAAAGAAAGTACATTACAATAGTACAAATTACATCATTTCCAAGCATATCTTTTTTACTACCTCGTAAATTATTATTAACAAGCATGTGCAGCATAGTTCTCTCAAACATTTATTTATTTTTAAATATACATTGTCTATTAAGCCTGTTTGTGGCTCACTGGAAGTGAAGAGTCATTTGAAATGTCTCAAGTCCATCAGCACCAGGTTGGGGTACCATCCACCGGGATGAAGAAACATGAAGGCATTAAAAGCTCAGGAGGATGCACACGTGCACAACTCGTGTTCTATTTCCATTTGAATAAATTGCCGTTTAAAGACCTGCAGCCATAGCAAAAGGCTGTACAAGAAGATGAGCTCAAAGAACACATGGAAAAGGGGTGAAGAGAACAGAAAAGAGGGAATGAATGAGTTAACAGTGGCACCAGTTTTACCCTAGAGGGCGCTAGAACTGTGCATTACAGGACAAAAAGAAATTGACACTCTCATCTAGTCACTGCCCCTTAAATCAACCAACAAGCAAGTCATTGACCACTTACAGTATATGATTTTATTTTAACATTTTAGATTAGCTATGTCAACATCTGACTGCCACTTCTAATTTTAAACCAGTGTGTTTATTTGAATGATTGGGACGGAGGTCTACACAACTAAACAAACAAGCAGTCTTATAGAGCCTAAATTGAACCTCAGAGAATACTGCCTGTGGACCAGGCCCGGTACAAATGTCTGCCAAATAATGTGTGTACGTGTGCGAGCGTGTGTAGGAACGCATGGCCAGTCTCCACAGCTGTATGCACGCTTGAGCGTGCACGTCTTTATTCCGGTGGATATCTTGGAGAATATCTAGAATATTTTTGCTTTGCGTGGGAGTCGCACCTGCGTTACTGGCGTGGACATGCCGACGAGGAGGTGGGAATTGCAAAGTATCTTAAGTTCCGATATTATGGCATTAGCCAACAAATAAAATTCAATATGCAAAAATACACCAATGATTCAGGCAGCTGAGCAGTACATAGAATAGATTAAAGGGGAAGTCAACCCCCTCAAAAATGTTCGTGACAATAGTGTTCTATGCAGACCCACTTGTCTAAATACAGTATTCTGGTTAATATTGCGTTACTGGAATATGAGTTAAGCAGCAAAAGCCAGCCGTTTTTATCAATGTCATGGGGCGGCCATTTTGCTACTTGCTGTCGACTGAAGATGACATCACAGTTGCTCAGGTCTCAGGTAACAACCAACCACAGCTCAGCTTCTGAAAACAGGTGAGCTGTGATTGGTCGTTGTCTGAGCCCTGAGCAACATTGATGTAACTTTCAGTCGACAGCAAGTAGCAAAATGGCCGCCCCATGACATTGATAAAAACGGCTGGGTTTTGCTGCTTAACTCATATTCCACAAAAGTAATATTAATCAGAATGTCATGTTTAAACTAGTGAGGTCACAAATAACATATTATAAATAAATTATTAAGGTTGTCTTCCACTTTAAGCATTAGAGGTGTAATTTCATCACTGTATGTTGTATATTTAATGTTTGAGTAGACATTTCTCCACATTGTTTTTACTAATTTTAGCATGTAACAATAGCACACTAAAGGTACGCGTGGATACAAATCATGTTGTAACAAATGTATTGTTCTTACATAGAATTTAACAGAATTAATAATTTAATGTGAACTTTCTCAACAAATTTTGACTTCATGGATCAATCAATCTATCTTTATTGTCAAGCACTGTACCTCCTCAGGCTGTCCACGTTGGGTTATTTACAGTAAATGTCATTTATATTTAATTATCAGCATTTCCGAAGGTTGTTGTTTCCACCGGTTTGTTAAAACTAAGTAAAAACTTCCATTTACATTTGACATTGAATTCAGCCAAAATTCATAGACATGGCAAATTTACTCACAAATTTGCATGCATCAATAATTTTGCTATTATTGAAAATTATCTGCTTTACATCCTACAATGTTCATTGTCAAATTTCATTAGCATTGGCTTGTTTACCCAAAAAGTAACGACTGCCATTTACTTTCATAGGGTATTAAATTGATTGCAACTGGACTGCTCTGGTAGTCGCAAGTGACTTCACACTCTGCTACCTTTTAGACAACTGAATGGAACATAGTCTAGTCTAAGCCTGCTGACTTAGCAATAAATAAAAAATGGACTCATGTGAAATCAAATAAATCGTGAGACTAAGATAAATGGTGAGTTGTAAAAAGAAAAGTATCCCACTTTGGGGTCGGACTGCTGTTGACAACTGACTGTAAACATTAGCTGCAATTTATCTTACTCAGTAAGCGTTCCTCCTGTTACCGAGGCGGTGCGTTGCAGGTGTCAAAAGCGGGTGCTCTCATGTTTCAGCATGCGGATGTTGGTGAGCGTCCCGCTTCCCCCGTGGTGGTACCCGTAAGCCTGGCGCTGGCCCTCCAGTCATCGAGCACTGCCCCCCGTCGATGCCGCGCTGCTGCTGGGGCTGGAGCTGCCCGAGCCTCGGTCCTCGAACACGCTGATCTCCAGCTATGAGCGGGAGGTTAAGGAGGGAATTCTACTAAAGTGTTGACACACTTCAGTTGACACTTTTCTATTAATGCAATGCAAGATGCCTCAAACGCACACGCACACTGAACTGCTGACTTGGTGCTTTTTTCCCACAACCTTATTTCAGATTCATGACAGTCAGCTATTGAACATCCTCCCTGATGGAGTTGACTGTAAGTGCCATTCCAAGGGCAGCCTCGTGGCCATTCAAGAGGAGAAGAAGGTGTTTCGCATTTTCCCGCCCAACCCAGATGCTTGTGTGGAATTTTCAAGGACTCGAACTACAATGGCTTCCGTGACCTCTAAACCGCTGCCGCCTCTTATCTGTTATCACTGCTCTAATAGGGCTGTGGCCTTACCATGCACTTTTGTGCACTCGTGCTGTTTGAGTGTCAGTAGGAAAAGGAGGCAGCAGGTGCCTCTCTGAAGGATACAACTCGCATTCCTCTTTCGATGGGGTCGGTGATCAGCAGCCCTCGCGGAGCATAGATTTTCTCATTCTGATCCTGGATGTAGCTTGTTATCTTCCTCAAAACCTGAAATTCAACATAAAACATTAATATTATAATTTTTTTTGAATGATATGGTCAATATTTTATGTAATTTCAGTTCAAACGTCACCCCAAGCAGTTAAATCTATTTTAAAATTAAATTCAGTGCTATTTTTTTTTAAAGGAAAACTCCATCAAAACCTACAATTCTGAATAATTTTCATGTATATGATACCTCCCCATTAAAATATTATCAGTGATTAGGTCCCTTGATATTACAAGCATTATAATTGATGAACATTATAGCATCAATCAAACAAACATTATTTATAGGCCTATAATAGCAATTTTTATTAGCTGCATTAAAATGCAACTCAAGGTGCTAAAACATTCATAATACAATAAACAAATATATACTCAATTATATTTTTGTTATGTATTTGCATAGACTATGCTCAGACAATTTAATTGAAAAATATGTACAACAATTATACATTTTTCTTATACGGTGCATCAAAATACATATATATTATAACATACATATACTATAAGTAGGGATGTTCAATATCACTTTTTTTCAGACTGATACAAGTACGAGTACTTTTAAAGAAAGACATATAAATAATATATATATATATATATATATATATATATATAATGTCAAAAGTTCACGCTACAATGATATCATATCATGAAAGCAGGACATTTAAGTCGAAGGATGCGCTGGTGATTTCCTCAACTCAAACAATCCATTGAAAGAAAAGTTAACAACAATGGTGGGAACACTGCAACCAAAAATGTCAACGTCTCAATTATTCGTCATGTGCCCTTGAGCATCAATTACAGCTTAACAACAGCGTCTCATGCTGTTCTCAAATCGACTCATTGTCTGCTGAGGAATGGCATCCCACTCTTCTTGGAGATAGGATTCAGGTCATTGAGGTTTTGGGGTACAGAGATTCCAGCCTCTACATGGCGACTCCACTGATCCCACAGCTTTTCAATAGGATTCAGATCTGGAGAAAGTGCAGGCCATTCCATTTGAGGTACACCAGTCTCCAACAGCCGTTCCCTGATGATGCCACCTCCATGAGCTGGAGCATTGTTGTCCATGAAGATGAAATTAGACCCGTGTTGTTCATGTAGGGGCACAATCACTGGATTAATGATGTTTTAGAACCTTGAGTTGCATTTTAATGTAGGCTATTAAAAATTGCTATATAGGTCTATAAATAAAGTTTGTTTGATTGATGCAATAGGATTCAGGTCTGGAGAAAAGTGCAGGAAAGAAAAGTGAACAACAATGGTGGGTACAATTGAGGTATGTGGCCAAAAGACGTCCACTTCTACTTCTTTCTGTGACTCTTCCAGTCTCTCAGTATCTCTGTAGCAACCTGCTGATGTCACTCTGTGACACTCTAAGCTCGGTGGCCACTTCCGTCTGAGAACGTCCTGTTTGAAGCATTACAATGGCAAGGTACTGTTGATCCATTGTTAGGTGTCTTGGTCTCATGATGTCAAACTGTGAACAGCATGATAAGGACGACTGTTTAAACTACATGTTGTGTGCTAAGCACGCTTTAGCCCACATTAGCAGAGGCCACCTCCTTACCGCCCCACCCCCACCCGGAATGACATGAAACCTGAGATGCTGAGGATTTTACTCTGATCAGAATTGGCACAGTAATTAGGATAGAAGACGGCCTTTTTCTTGCCCATTACGTCAGCAAACTCCCATTGAAATGAATGAAGGCAGCTGTCGTTAACGCACCGGATACGTCATCACGATCACGTGACCAGGATAATGTTGCTCACCACGGTATGTTCTTATTTTGATACTTAATCAGTTTAAAAGAAAATTCAGGTAATAAGATGCCAGAGATAATTGCACTTTTATTCTTTTTACACAATGCCTAATCCAATACTGGAAAAAGAGTTATAAGTCTTGTATCGCTTTAAACTCCTCGTTAGAGAACCGCAACTTGTGACAAAAGTACTGAAACATATAACAGTTGGTCCATTAAAAAGCTTCGAGAAGGTCACATTAAGTTCACCTGTAAAGGTTTGAATGCATTTTAGGCTCGTACTGAAATTTTACCCAAAAGCCAAATATCCCTAACTTTTTGTAAGTAGTGTATATCTCAATAATCCTAATATAGTATTTTTTCTTAAAATTGCATGAAATTAATAACAAATTTCTATTCTTCTAATTTCTAGCTCATAATCATAAAATGGACACAAGAGTGCGGCCAATTCTGGTATTGGCCTGAGACCGATAACTGATATTGGTATTTGTCCATCCCTCATTATAAGACTGTGACATTTTAACAATTACTATATTTTGGTGTAAGAGTTCTGTACCATATTAAAACTGCTTGTCTGGTTCTAATATCCTGCCTCTCATGAAGATCAAGAAAGTAACCAAAATATAAGGGTACAGAGTAATTAAATAAATAAATGGTTATAATAAATAGTCATAAATGATTTTCTTTTTAAATGCTCTTTCGTTGCCTCTCATTTCTGTATATCACACAGCTATACTAATATATGTGCGCAAATAGGACAAGTGAAACCACTAAAATTTCAAAATGTCCCATTTACTTTACTGACAGAGAAAGTTCATCTAAATCCTTCTTACATCACACAGACTATAACGGGTTTGCTCTGGACAGCAGAGCAGCACAAATCTTGCGACATGTCCACAGGATTTGTGCAGACTGATGGCCAGTCATGCTGAAAGGACAGCTATTAGATTTAAGTGGCATAATTAGGGCAGCTTATTGAGCACGGGCTATGTGCCTCTGTGGACAATATCAATGCTGATATGCCATGCATCCCCTAGAAGCAGCCAAAGCGTGTCTGACAGCTGAAGCGCACTCTACTGTGCCTTGCCGTCACAAAGAAAGCTGTCAGTGCTGCTGAAAAGGCAAAAGCGCGATCATTTGCACATCTGTGTACCGAGGGACAATAAATATGTACAGCTGTTTTTTTGCTCCATAAGGTCCCCTTCTGCCCAATATTTTGTATACAAGCCATCAAAAAGTCAATTTACCACAATATGTCTGATTTAAAGCGAAAGTCTTGTATTTGCTGTCTATTGTACAGTCGCTGGTTTATCGAAGCACACACGTAAACATTGCCTCTTTGAGTTAACTAAAGGTCGTTCCAGTGTTGCGCCAAAAGAGATTAAAGCCACAGAGGCTTTGCTGCAATACTGACAAAGGCTCCTCGGAGATGGCAAAGGCCTTCCACAGCTGCAGGCAAAGTTGTCGACGTAGTGACCCCGCAAACCCAACGTGAAGACAAAACCACATAGTCGTAAACGCTTCTTTCTGTATTTGGCAGAGGGAAAAGACAGGAAAATGATCCTGAAATGGACAAATCACACTCCTTAGCCATAAAACGTAAACGCTTTTTTTCTCTCCTGTGTGTTAACTTGCAACACTTCGTGGAAACCCAGGGGGAAGATAGAAAAATGTTCCACAACATCAGAGGAAGCATGTACCTTTTTAGTTCGAATAAAATTCGAAATATTCCCTAGAAGTCAAACAAAAAACAAAAATTGGGGCTCAAAACTGTCATCATGTGCACTATTTCTCGTGAGACTTCAGCGGCGACCAAAGCAGGAAGGTGTTACATTTGCAATTATTGCAACAAAATGTATTATAGCAATTGTTACATTAATGCTTTTTTCCTATTTTTTTAATGTTCATTTAAAAAAACAAACATTTTGCCTAGGGGCACAGTGGTTGGTGTATGTGACACAAGGATTATTATTATTTTTATTTTTTTCGCCGTACTATAATAACATGTAATTGCACATGCACTACAGTAGGTGGCAGTGGAGTGTTTACTATCAAAGAGTTTGCAAGGAGTATTATCCTTCGTAGAAATGTACTTTAGCATTTTAATAGAAAAATTATACTATTTATAGTTGCGGTGGAGAGCTGGGGGGAGGCGGGGCACAAAATATTTTCTTCCTCCTGGGAGGATGTAAAAAAAATAATAATTGAGAAGCACTACGTTGGTGGTACACAAATTAATAACTGACTTAAATGTTCAAAATGTGTATGTCATGTCATGTTATAATAGCTGACTATGAACTTTTTTTTGTTTTTAATCCAGTACAGTACGTTTGCATAGTAGAGTCAGTTGTTTTCAACCTTGAAGTTCAAATCATTTACATTTAGTCTTTTAGAATACAGCCCCACCCCCACCCCACCCCCCACCCCCAAACACGTACAATGTTGATATAATTTTCATGTGCAATACATTTTTATGGTACTTTGGGAGCCAAGTATTTTTTTTCAATTGGTACTATAGGTATAAAAAGTTTGAGAACCTTCTTATATTTACTGTAATCATTGCAATAAAAAAATGCTCACAAAAAAAAAATCACATCTAATTTTGTTTAGATATTTATTTGTATTATTAAATGATTGGCTGACTAATTTAAATTAATTAAAAATGTTACTATTAAATAAAACTGAAATGTTATTCATTTATTTATACATTTTAAAAACTTCATGATTTATTTATTTATTTTTATCTCATCTGTACGGAAGCGTATTGCATTTACTTGAAAAAAAAAAGTCCTGTTTTTCTGACAATTTTTTTGGGGGAGCGTTGTTTTTAAAAATATTTTTTTTCCTTGTTTTTCGGAATATTTTTTTTCTGTTTTTCTGAGTAATTTTCCCCTGTTTTATAATTTTTTTAAAAATATTTTTTGACAGAAAAAAAAAATCTGTAAAACTGAAAAAAAAAATTCATGAAAACAGAAAATAAAATAAAAAATACTCAAAAAAACAAAGCAAACCCAAAAAATTAGTCAGAAAAACAGGAGGTTTTTTTTTTTTCCAAGTGAATGCAATACGCTTCCGTACATCTGCTATTTGTTTAAAAAAAATGTGGCCCTTCGAGTAGAACTTTTCCTTGGGTCAACAACTCTTTCTACTTTTATGACACAAAAAAATCTTATAATGTTACTCATAACATTGGGCTCTAGATACATACTATCAAACCAGCCATGTGGCCCAAGATAAAATATTAAATAAGCAAAATAAAACACTGAATAGACATTATTTGTATATGAATGGATGAGCGCACATCTCAACATGCTTGGAGCAATCAGCGCCCATTGAGAGGGTGCGCCGCAAGCATCCGGGCTTTTGGGTGCTCTGCTGATTCTGCACACGCTCCCTCTGGTGCGTGTGGCCTCTTATCAAAAGATCCACTTGGGTGGCTACACTTGTCATCATCGTTCAACCGGCATCATTTTGTCAAATGAGTCAATAAAGTCACTCTCCAGTCAGGCCGATAGGTTTTGCTTCACCAGCAGACAAAAGACATGAAAGGAGGTTGGAGTAGACCTTTTCTGCATGGCTTCAACTCAGCTATAAACAACATTGTGGAGCGCCCAGTGCCTTCTGTTGATAAGGAAATGTTTAGAAAAAGTGACAAAACCAGGGAGGTGATTGATGCTGGTGAAAGAGATCAGCCCACCGAGGCATGCTGGGACTTTGTGCAGCTCCAGTTTGACCCAATAAGAGCAGCAGGTGATCAAAGACTGCGTGTGCAACTATGCTATCATCACCCGGCCTTTGTCAGGACGGACGTTTGTGATACAAACTGTACGAGTGGCGTGCCATGCCGTGCTTCGCCCACCTGCACGCAGGTGTGTGCGAGGTCTATTAAGCTATTGCGTGATCAGATTGTATCTGCTGTGTCTTTGGCTCATGCGGGTGCAAACAACTGGGACCTCAATGTGCGGGAGTGCATTCAAGCACGCAATTCAGTGAAAAGAGGAACTGTTGCACTCAATTCGGTCTGTGGCCGGTCAGTGACTGTACTGAAATTCGGTCCACATTAGGTTCATTGAAGAATGTCAAGTCAGTTCAGGTTGTACCCCACTAAGCTGCAGCTCACCTATGACCCCAATGAAGACAAAAGTAATAGGAAATTGATCTATTAATCAAATTCAATGGGTGTCAAATTGGAGGCCCGCTCATTATTTTATGTGGCCCGCAAGAGTAAATACCGTGCATCTATTTCAAGTTTCCTTTTAATAACCTTGTGAGATTGCAATGAGTTTTTGTTACCAAACCATTTTTTTAAATAAATTGAGCCACCATTATTATCATTATCATCATTATTATTGATTAAAAATGTAACAACAATGCTAAAAAAAATAATAAGAAGAATGTACATTCTATGCCGGTACTGTAAATGTAGTCAAAACCATAAAAATGCTCCGATACTGTGAAGCAATACCACTTCACTTCATCCAAACCAAGGTATACCCTGCCTCTCACCCAAAGTCACCTGTGACTCATTGAGGACTGGTTGATGTCTCCATATTTTATAAATACACAGCAGAAACATCATAGGCCATACCAGGGTTATAGTTTTGGAATTTTCATTTTAGTTATTTATTTCGTTAAAATATTTGTTTTATTTAGTTTTCAGGGTGGTTCTGTTAGTTTTTAATTCGTTTTAGTTATTAAAAAAAATGCATAGTTTTAGTTTCAGTATTAGTTTTTTGTTGTTGAAAAAAGTGTATTACTTGTGTGCCATATTTAATAAACACCATGGTAAAATGAAAAAAAGTAACTAATTTCTTACCTATTGTTGCATTTCGGCTGAGTTAAATGATAAAGCAGGTGAGCTGAGCCAATGGAGCAAAAAGTCAAACACGCAAAATTGTCGCCGAGGAGCGACATCATCTGAAGGTGCTTTTCTATTGGTCGCTGCTAGATGACGTCAATTCTGTATGACACACTTTCAAACATCCTTATTCCCCAAAGACTCATGTATTAAATTAATTATCAAAAACTAAAACGAAGGATATTTTCACTATAATTATAGTTAGTTTTGTAAACATAAAATGTAGTTTCAGTTTTTTATTTAAATATTATTTTCATTTTTATTTTATTTTGTTAACAAAATTGTTTTTTGAATTTTATTGTTATTTTTTTCATTTCGTTTTTTGGCCAGATTGTATTTCTTCATACAGTATACTGTAGCAAATTATTTTTTTTTAATCAACTATAGAGGGGATCTGGCAACCTCATCCACGAGTTTGCTGTGGATGAACTTGAGAGTCCTGCGGAACTTTGGAATGTGCTGCATCATCCTTTCTACATTTTGACACCAATTACAATGGAATGATAATCTATAGACTATCACACACCTTCTTTCAGCCTGTATCACCTGATTGGTTTGTGGCGCTCTCATTTACCTTTTCGTAGCGCGTCTCCATGCAGAGGAAGATGATGTAGGCCGTCGCGCAAGCCAGACATCCTTCCAGGTACGACTGGCCTCCGATTTTTTCAGCTTCCATGTAGTACGAGTTCAGGGTCTTCACTGTTTCCTCCAGCAAGTTCCGCTCAATCTACTTGCGAAGCACAAATATGCACATGTCATCACAGTCAAAAAGTGTTGCTTGGACTCAAGAGCAACTCAGCAGCAAATTAGAAGTCCTCCTCTGTACGCAATATGAAAAAAAGCCTGTGAGCATCTGCCAGAGTACGTTTATGTGAAGTGATGCAGATGTTTACTATAGTGTGAAGGTGGGATGTTCTCCCAATGATAATTACTGTACTTGGCAGGGCTGTAATACTCTTATAATTGTAACAGATGGTCAGAGAAAAAGTTAGGTAATTAAAAAAAAACTGCTGTTGTAGCTAATCCGAGCAAAAGAGTTAACCCTAATGTTGGCGATATTATGTCCTCACAGATGTCAGCTACTGACCCTGTTGTCCAATTCGGGGGGAAATTTGGTCTGGAAGCGGCAGATGGTCCCCTCGCTGTAGTCCCTCTGTACGAACACCTTCATCACCAGGGAAGCACTGCGCCTCATCTCCTGGAGGCTGTGAAACTGCACACGACAAGATAAACTCAGGGCCGCGTTACATCTTGTTGCCCGTCAGTTTTGAGTCAGAGATACATCGTCAACCCTCTCAGCGCATCACTTGGCCCAATTGCTGCTACTTCGCTTTAAAAGCATGTTGAGTGGTTTACACCCAAACTGACGTTTTCTCAGAGAGGATCGGCAACAGCGAGTAAGTGGGACACTGTAAACTCACTCTGTGTTGATCTCAATTACTCCACTCCAGAGGATAGTAAGTGGAGAGGGATGTGGGAAAAAAAGGGGTGATTCATAAATGAACAAAAGTATTTGGACACGTTGCCGTTACACCTGCCGGAAGAAAAAATTAACTGGGACTTTGACAGAGGCCTAATGTAATTTAATGGGAAATGCATGATAAAGACAAAAAGCAACCATACTTAAAAAAAAACAACAACCCTGAAATGATCAAAAGATGTGTTTGTTTCAGTCCACATTTACACATTTATGTTTTATGACTAAAAGGAAATACTGACAGATTTTGGACCACTTTTGCACTAAACTTTTAGTTAGCCTAAAACTCCCATGCAAAATGACAAAAACAAAATGGAGTTTGACCACTCCAGATCTCAGCGGCTCATTTACATCCAAAGATAGCAACATTTTACATACATAAAACTAATTTTGTACTGTCTGTACAGTAGGTATGATAACTGTGTGGAGCCATTCACAGAGTATATAAGAAGGCCAAGAAGACTGGAAAATGTGTTGTTTCACTGACAACCAGGAAAAACATCCACACCGCTATTTTAGTCTTCTTCACAGCCCAAAAACACAGCCATGAGATTGCTCTGTCTGCACTGTGCTTTAAATATCCTTTATATCACCCCCCTCCTGCCTGTACACTACTAAGCCTGCTGCTCGTCATAATGAGCAAATTGGTCTATTAATAGACAAAATTAACAACACAGTGGCAAACATTGGCATCATTTATCACTGGAAAAAAAACAGTCGAGCTCATTCAGCAGTTTTTTTGTACGACATTTTGACAAATGTATCAAACGAGTGAAAGACAGTTAAATTAACTCAATCCCTCCTAATCCTTTGATTACGAATAGTATGTGTATGATTGTTAACTATATGCACGTTTAAAAATATATTAAAATGTTACTTTTATTTCAAGAATGAAAACTTGATTCATACATTGAAAGCAAACATTTTTGGGTATTTGGGTGATTATCTGAATGGCGGACTGTAGCACAGTCTTAGGCAAGAGTGGAGATGTAATATTTATGATGTAGGTAAAATAGGAGAAGAATAAGTGGCAAAGACAATGATGGACAGGAAGTAAAGTGGTTGACAGGAGCCCTGATCACTGACGGACATGAACAGCTGCAGTCTGCCATGGATAATTCATAGGTTAAAGCATTTCCATTCCAAGCTGCTTCCACATCGATGTGCATTTCTATGCAAGTGTTGGATTGAGCCATGGAAGTCCCCATATTTGGCAAGCAGCAGCATACCTTTGTATCACATTCACTGCATTGCTCATTTAGCATGCTCAGTGTACAACTTGCCGCTATCTACATTACAACCTACTAACAGTAGAAGGGAGCTTCAAGGTGAAATTATGCCCCAACTAACCACATGCCTCCCCCGGTGAAGTCATTATGATGATAACTGAAGCGGCTACGCTTTCAGCTTAAAAGTGACATCATCAAGGACACATATGGGTTGGATGCACATTGGCTTAAAGCACTGGTGATGCTCCATACCAGGAGTGTCCAAACGTATTCCTCCAAGGGCTGCATACAGAAAAATAGAAGGATGTAAGAGCCATTTTTTTTTTAAATGGTAAAACCAATCATCCAAGCAATTTCACATTATTTATAAATTGTAGCTATTAAAAGAAAACAACTACATCCCAGCTTTTTGTTAAGAGGTGACAAGCACATTTTGGGGTGGTCAGCAGCCCTGTGACCAAAGAGAAAAGATCCGCCCCTGGATTAGGTTGATCTCCAAAATGAGGGCCAAAACAAGAGAAAGCTGTCGTAAATATATATTTTTTAGGATAATTAATTGGAACTAGACAGGGAGCAGAAAGCGGTGGACAACATTTTAGACTATTGATATAATGAAGAGAAATGTTGTCACTATTTTAGTTTTAAATAAATAAATAAATAAATAAATAAATAAATAAATACATAAATACATAAATACATAAATACATAAATACATAAATACATAAATAAATAAATAAATAAATAAATAAATAAATACAATAAAATAAAATAAAATAAAATAGTGATGCAGGCCAGGCCAAATGTTATTTTGAGTATATGTTGTGGAATGCTGCAAAGTGGAAAGCGGAATGCAAATGGCCCTCAGCCCGTATGGAAAACGTGTGAAAACCCATGCGTTATACGCTCACAGGACAATCAATATATTAGGTACATGTTCGCAATACAGTTTTAGGTAAGAACGTTTTTCATGTCATATTTATTATTGGGGTAATGCTTTACTTTAATCCTATTTATTCACACGAGAGAGCCACAACATTAGCAATACTAATATATTAATAATAATTGTTAATCTTATGTAAAGGATGTTTCTTTTCTTGCATTGTGTAGGTGTACCTAATGTTGTGCCGAGTGAGCATATAGTACAGCCACTCTGTCATGTGCAATCTGCATACGCATAGTGACGCATGGGAATTCATTCAATGAAGAACACATGACAACAAAGTGTTTCAATGTGGGCCATTAATGTTTAATAGGGGAGAACAACAAGTCCACCCCTGTCCATGGTGCTGACAGTCCTTGCCTCATCAGTGATCTTAATTAGATCCTAACAGTTTAACTAAAGCAAAAATAAACAGTTATAGCTGCAGGTGAAAATACATTCAAATAAGGAAAATAAAGGCACGATTATTTCAACATGCATCAGTAAGACGAAGACTGACATTTATCAACCTGGGCTCAAGGCACCACGAGCAGGAGGAGGGGGAGAAGAAAAAACATGTCTAACCTCTGTCGCCATGTTGTAGCAATGTGCAGTACGCGTGGATGTGGACGGATGTTTCCCGCGTGGAAGTGGATGGCACGCGTCTGTGTTGTTGCGCGCTACAACGACGCTCTCATGCAGGCTGGCGAGAATACAGCAGGCACGAGAGTGTGTGTGCGTGTGTGGGGATGCGCGTGTGGGGATATTTGTGTGTGTGTGTGTGTGTGTGTGTTTGCATTCCACAGTTTCAGTCATAAAATTAAGATTTATATGAACATTTTATGCATTCTACGCTTACTCTATTAGGTAGGTTATTTGTTTCTATTTCTTTCACACTCACATTAATATGCTAATAATGCAATCGATTAACCAATGAACTGATTGTTATGATCAATCAATTTTGTATAGCCTAATGCCATCTTGCGTGATTGAGGCAACATGGAGTGCACTACTTGGCTGCTACCAGCAGAGGCGCTGTTGATTCAACCGCAACTAGTTTGCTGTCGACAGAAGTCCTATGGGACGTTAAACTACATCACTTGGATGGCACAAATTGTCACGTGCTAGTCCCAGTTGAAGTTTATTGTCGAATTAAACTTAAAACAAAGGGAAAACACATTGTCTACTTAAAGCAACCACATGTTTTGCTTCTGCTATCTTAGTGCTAAACTAGAATCTAAAACGATAAGGATTAGCATCGATAGTCATGGTGCTACAACCCTTTAAACAATGGTTACTTGAGCACACACATCATTACCACATACATGTACACTGAAAATGTAAGAATATTTACAGGTTGATTGTATTTGTCTGCTGTGAAAAACAAGTAATATTACTGCACTCTACTGAATTAATTTAAATTTTTGTGAAACATTGTGTCTTCAAGACCAAGTTGTACACACCAGAAATAATGGCAACAAATGAATCTTGATGCACAAACACATTACATTCTTTACACTCTATTTAACTATGTTGTTAATATATGAAGTCAAAATTATATAGAGCTTTTTTCCTTAGTTAAAAAAGCACACATGACAAATATGTTTGGGGACTTTTTGGGTAGGCTGGAACGGATTAATGGCCTTTCCATTCATTTCAATGGGGAAAGTTGATTTGAGATATGATTGTTGTGATTTATGAAGGTGGTCACAGAATAAATTAAACACATGGAATATATCAAGGCACCACTGTGCGATGTTGAGTAAAAGCACAGTACGGCAGGATTGATTATTCGGTATTTGCTGCACTTAAAAGTACATTTTGTAGCTTGGACGGCAGGCTTCTTATTGACTGAATGGCATCGTGCTTTCATGTGGCGCTCATGCGGCAGTGCTGCACGAGCCCGCATCCACTATTTACTGTGCCGTTAGGAAGTCATCCCATTAAACATTCATCTGGGCACCATTTGGTCTACTTTCACAGGAAGCAACTTCCTTTAAGTTAATGAACCGCAAGGTCCACCACTGACAATAAATCTCTTTTATTTGACTGGAAAGTATTGTAGGTAAGATAAGAAGGTTTTAGAAGATTGAGAGTGATTTCACATTGTTAGGGCTATTTTTAGGTGAAACTGCATTTTTCTGCACTTGTTTAACATCATGACTCATGACAGGGAGTGAAATTAGATGCTCTCGCTATCTAGCTCTGCATTTCCTCCCACTCTCCCGAGGATATGCTAAATCACATTCTTGGCAAAGACACTGTTTGAGTTGCACACAAACGCACTCACATATCCACAAATACAGCACAAGTCATGAATGAATGAAAACAGAAGACGAAAAGGATGGAAGAGCCAGAATCCTTCTCCTTACTCCATTTTGCTAGGAAAGATGCCAATTACATACATGCACATATTCCTCAGAGGAAGCAGCATGGAAACACATTTGCCTTTAAAGTAATCATATGCTTTTTTCCCCCTTTTTTTTTAATACACAATTTAAATTAAATAAATAATCAAGAATTATAGGTCACACTACAAAACCCATTTTTTGTTTCATGTAAGCGAGCAACTGTATACCACTGAGCGAATGGCAAGTCGGGATTTAGTTACCATGATGACCGGGGAGCAGAGCCTGCCGACTATTTGTGAGAGCAGATCACAAGAGTGTGGAGAAAAAAAATTATAGCCCACCCATAGAGAAATACTACTTGTGCAGGAAATAATTCATACACTCTGCATTATGGATAGGTTATAATAGTTCTGGATTTTTTTTAAATGAGCTTTAGTTTAAGTTTGTTTTGACATTTGTCTTTCAAATTCAGTTGGTTTTAATTGTTTTTAGAAGTGTGTTTGCTATATTGTATTAGGTTAAAAAAAAAAAAAAAGAACATTTTCACTGTAATTATAGTTTGTTTGTAACATATTAGAGGACAAAGTACTGTAAAATAGTTAAATAGTCTGCCTATAATTCATTTATTGTTGCAAGGCACCAAAAAAGAAGTTCCATGCACAACCTTATTTTTTTTAACTCCCATAGAGTCATAGAATTGCTTCGACATAATTTTTTTTCCTGGCATAAACTTGATATTACAATGTTGTTGTTTTTGGGAGAAATATAAGCATGTTCACAGTTTTGATGTATTTACAATTGGCGCGTCTGAAATTGCACCTCAGCAGAAAATAAGAGCTTTACTGCAGCCTTCAAGTATTATAACAGTGCACAAGAGGCCAATAGTTGTTCATGTTTCATACTCTACGTGATTTATATTCCAGTAAAACAATCTTGGTTTCCTCCTCACTCCAAACCGACACCTTCTATTAGATGTGTGTGCTGTAAAATGACGGCGAGGGAAAAAAAGGAGCTCGGTTTGCACGTCTTCAAACTTGCAACACGTCCTTAAAGGTTTTGTGGTAAGTATTGTGTTAAACTGTCAAATTACTCGCACTGTCACAGTATGTTGTGACTGAAACGGACTATTTGAACCCTCTTGACAAAACGTCTAGCACCAGTGCCAGATCTTGCGTCCTACTACCTTGTTCATGTCAGAGCGCACGCTAATGATTACAGAAACTGATTTTGTGATTTAATACAAATATAAATAAGTCTTTTTTTTTTAAAGTGTTCTGTTTGCGCCAGAAAAAAAAATCATGGTCCCGTGATCTTATATCATCCTCATTAATCTGAGTAATAAACTACGTTAGGCTTGTTGTTTGGACTGAAATTACAATTTGACGCTGGACTAAATCAGCAAAAAAAAATAAGGCCATTCATTTCCTCTTACTACCACATTTTTGTGACATATGACGTTGATCACAGAAACTGCTGAACACTCCAATTTGCAAGGCTCGTTGTTTATATTGATTAATTGTTGTGTTTTAATGACAAAATCCGATGTTGCACCAAGAATAAACTTTTTTTTTGTGCGTTTTCACAATAAAGGTAATTAATAAGTAGCAAATAAATAAATAAATAAGTGTTAATAGTTAAAACTTTATGGACTGCTACTTCAGTCACTAAAATATATATTTACCAACTTGAGTTGCCTTTTTTGTTGTCTTTACTCCTTTTTGGAAAGTTTTATGCCTACCTGAGCCATGTTGAGTTCATTGTCCTCCTGTGTTTAGTGGTTTGCTTGTTTAGTGATTGTCGGTTTACATGTGTGTCCGTATTCAGTCCAACCTGAGCATACAGTACTGTAAGAGCAGACATGCACAAGACAGCGCAGTCTGTTGGAGCCTCACTTACTGCATGTTTGCAAGTCTTCTGGGCCTCGTGCCACAGCAAACAGTCCTCCTATTGACTTAACCACAAGTTGTGGATTTGTCTCCCGTGCACAAATACACACATTCTGACAGTGGAGCACATCCAAAAGACGTCCCGGCGTGACAGGAAATGAGAACTCACAAACCAAAAAAACATATTAACTTGGAAGCGTTCAAAGCTAATAAACATCTACTAAAATGCTTGGACAAGTCAAGTCAAAATAAACTGGACTCCGGTGAAGCTTCACTTTGAACACTTAAACACGTTCCATCCTACGCAAGTACAAGCTGCATGATTGGCAGTCTGCTTCTACATTTCAACACACAAATGACTCCCTTGTCGTGACTTCTGTGGGAAATGTTGATTTGTCCTTCCTGCTGGCAAATCTTACATGACTTGAACATTTTTGGGATTTCAGAACCAGCAGATGTTCTCATGTTCTGATATCAGCGATGGCTGGGAAAATTGGATTTTTGGCTCAGTTTGAAGACAGTCAATGCAGCTTCACTATAAGCATTTATCACTGTCAGCCCGTCAGGCTGCTTAATTAGCAGCGTAAGGACACTTTATCTGCACACAACAGACACATACTAGCTATAAGGCTATGTGCAAAAAATGTGGAGTCAACATTCTAGTACAGTGGTGCCTCGACCATGATTTGTTCCATGATGCTGATTGTTTGGTCAGTTTTCAAAGCAAAGCATGTCCATCCATTTTGTATAGTCCTTATTCGGCACTGAAAAGGCCAGAGCAGAGATTAGAAACATAGTAACTCAGAACTGTGAAGTAGACAGAACGCTAATATAGAGTAGGTGACCGACACTTTTTACATCCTGTCTGGTCATCCTTTGTTTTTTTTTGTTTTTTTATAAATCCATTAAAATATCAATTTTTTATTGCGCGACATAGTAACAAATGTGTGACTAACTCAACATTTTTCTTTCCTTCCTTCTTGTAGCTGTTTTGACCAGCTGTCCCAATACTTTTGAGCACATACCTCATATGGCAAGCCTTTTACAGTGTCCTGCAGGTTACAGGGCTACATGTGTTTGATGATGAGCAATGAAAGCGACAAGGTAAGCTGCAAGACAGAAACAAAGCAATGGTAGGAGGGGGACAGTCTGAATAGAAGCAAGTAGCACTTGAGTATGAATAGAGTCCGACTATATACTTCTAGCTGCACACAAGTGGAACCTGATGATTAAATCATTGAAAGAAAGTGGAACATATACTGTAGAGGGAGTGTAATTACTTAACCACAGATTCATCTATACATTTTCCGTAAAAATGTTGATGAAAATCCAAATTGCGAACTTTCTTCATATAAATGGTCAGGGGTTGTGTATAGTTCGAGAAGATAAATAGGATATTGTGAGCTGAGATGAGTGCCAGTTATCTGTTTTACATTACCCAACGTAAAATTTTTCGACTTCATATATTTTGAAACAGGTGTCGTACATAGACAAATTCTAGCAACAAATCGTGTGGACTCGTTAGAGGAGATATTCAGGCATCTTGTCATGCCTCAGTCACTGCTCTGTTTTAAGCTAACTTTAAACTAGAGCAAGTTTTAGCCAACATGGTAGTTTGGGGCAACTTGTCTAAGTCATTTTGGGGTGTGTTGTCACATATGCAAAGAATGGGCTATCAAAAATGCACCTCTGGCAACTCGGTTTACGTATGGCAGAATTGAGTCTGAAGAGTGACACAATTAGTTTGCTAGGTTTTGTTTCATTATTTAAAAATATATTTTCCAGTTGTTGTTGGAACTACAGTATGCCCACATGTCAGGATTGGTTTAAGTTTCATGATTAACCATACATTACCGAAGTGCTTTATTTTTTGGAAATCCAATTTAATCTCAAATTTCCAGTTTAAGGGAAGCAAAACAGGCATTTGAGGCTGAGAGCTATGACCTACATGCTAGGAGTCCCTAAGGAAAATATTTTAGGTTAAAGTTCGCTTACTGACTAACTAGAGTAAATTTTCAAGATCAATAAGGCAAACAATAAATAGGAGAACAAGGATAACTTTGTTCTTGTTTTATTAGTTGCAAAATCCAGTGTGACATCTTACCCCATATAGTGTGACAACTTACCCATTGGTGGGGCAACATGTCACATGTTCACTCCCACTATTTGATGGCTTATAACTCCAAAAAAAGTATACTTAAGAGTTAAGATTTTGGTCTTTCATCTGGTGTACATTTTGTTTGTTTGTGAGATATTTATTCCAAGAAATAGATACAAGTATAAAAAGTGATACAACTAGTTCGGTCTCCCCTACACATGACCCATAGGCACACACAAACAAACCCATTGAAATATACATGAAAACATCAATAACAAAGCATTGTAGCTAAAAATAGAACAATACAATTGAATAAGACAGCTGGAGTGACACGCTGGAGGCAAAAACAGATTTTCTCTCAGTACGCTTCAGATCAAGGAAGCGATATCAGATGGATTTAGCTCCAGTGGGGGGAAGAAGAAAAGGGTTGAACAGGCAAAAATGCAGAAGAGCAGCAAGAATGTGATTTCCCTGCTTGCAATCCCTATAGCGGGCAACAATATTGCAAATTTTGTGTCAAGGACGATATAAAAACACAACACATGAAATCCCCCAACCGGTTTGTAGGCTTCAGGAGACAGTGACATTATGTTAATAATGTAGAAATAAATGGAAAAGCAGTGAAAATGGCATCTCCATTTATTTGTCAAGAAAAAAAAAATCCTATTTTATGCTGTGTGTTTGCATCACTGCACTGCAGCATCTTTTCTACCCGACACTGACACAGAAATGACAAATGAGCTCCAATAGAATGACTGCACCCGACTTAAACAATGCTTCTTTTTGCATCTTAAAAAAATCCAGTTGAACCCCTGTTAAAGTTCATGTAGTGCTCCTTTGTGTCAAACAGCATAAAAAATGCACACCACCAGTCATAGAATATTAAAAACTAAGTATTTTATTCCCTAAAGGCTGCTTCACGTCATCTCCACCTGAGAGTACTAGCAAGTCAAACAGGTAAGCGTGCTAAACATCACCTTACCTTACATCAGGGGTCCTCAACTACTGGGCTGTGGATGGATGCAAAAGAAACAAACAAACATCTTTATGGAGCTTCTTTGAGAAGAAAAACAGCCAAATAGTGAGACAGAAAAAGCTTCCAAGAAAACAATATCTTCTTTAAGAGACATGGTTCGAGTTTATTCCATGTTAACTAATATGGCGCAACAGGCTTGCAGAAAAAGCAATGACGGCAATTTCGGACCTTTGAACTTCAAGGTAACACCGTGATGTTTAGAATACATATCCAGTTTATCCTTTGCAAGAAGGAAGAGATGAGAACGATTTAAAGGGGCTCGCAAATACAAACACATGCACAGTACAGCCAGTGTTATCCAGTGTTAATGTGGATCTAGTGGTATTCTTTAAACTTTACAAAATGATGATGATGGTGATGATTGTAAAGCAGACACACAGTACAGTAAAACCCCAAATTCCACAGGCTCCAGTCTTTTTTTAGGCCCCAATTTCATGCCCACTTTGGTCTCAGTGCACAGATTAGGAGTTATTTATTCGACCGCAGAGCTTTATCCAGAAAATAGCTCCAAATAGTTGACATGCTCAGCCCCTGTAGTTTTGCGAAAAGACCCCACTTGTCTGTGTTGTGTATATGTTTGCTTTGTTGCCATGGTTTCACACTATTTTTGCTCTCTCCAAAATATATAAAAAGTGCAGACAATTTCAAGTTTGAGGGGTTTCCCCGGCTGAATTTCCCTAGGAGGAATCAATAAATTAACAATATTTTCCTAATATTACAAAACAAATCTAAATCTAACATTTTAAACTGTCTTTAAATAGAATTTAAATGAACAAAAATTTGGTTGTCTTATATTTTAAGAATAATATTTTGTAAGTCTTATACCAAAATGCAGCTCACAGATTGTAAACGTGTGCCAAAATTGTTTCTTGTTATTAAAATAAATAAATAAATTATATGTTCAGGGGTCTAGAGGCACGTCTTAATTCATACATTGCTATTTGCTACCACAGCTTGTTTGTTTTGTTTTTATTGAGCTGTGGCATACTCTAAAAATGAGATGAAAAATGTCCTACATTTGGCCTACATTGAAAAAGTTGAATGAAGAACATGCATACATTTAGCTGCCTAATGTACTTTGTACTTTGGCCTACTTTAGATTGGTTTTAATGTAAAAGTTTTCACACCCTGCTCAGAAGAAGCCATTTAGTGGTGAAAGTGCACCAGCCGGCACTGTTTGTTAGCGCAGAACTTTATTTTTTATTTTTTCTCTCTCTCTCTTTTTTTTTTTTCAAGAGACAGCCAGATCAAGATTGGCTTCAACTCAACACTTTTCAACCATAGCCAGTTAGGTGAACATGGCCATCGGAGAACGTGTGGCAACACTTGCGACTCACAGGGCAATATGAAAGCAGCTTTGAGTCCAGATTTTTGGGTTATTGGAGCTGACCTTTTTCACTGGATCCTTGCACTTCAGTGAGCTGATCTGTTTTGTTGTTTTTTCTGTATTTTTTATTTCAAATGGCACCACAAAAAGGGGAAATAAAGTCTGAACAACTCCCAATTTTGCGTGTTTTTGGGAATAAAAACAAAATCCCTGACGTTCAACATTTTTGGAGTTCAGTGGTGTTCTGTGATGAGTGTTGTGCACACTTTTTACCCTTGTATAGCATTTAACAATCTTAACATAAACATAGCCGTTTTTGTTTGTTAGTTATTATTATAACTATGCCGACTTTAAAGCAAATTTAAGTTTTAACACCAGATGGGGCCTACCTTTCCATTGCATTGCGGGTGGTGACTCCACATGTGACAGATTCATGTTATGGAAGATAAACACATGTATGAATACCTGGCACACAAACGCACATTATACCCAATTCCCAGCGAAGTTAAAAAAGTGGATTGGACTGATGAGGCTCTTGTGTCCTTTCCATCTTTGAAAACAGGAGACACCAGTAGTAAAACAACAGTATTTTTTCTGGCCCATAAGCACTTTATGATTTCAGAGTCCTGTGTGACATTCAGTATGAAAAGTGGACTTTTATGAGCTTCATAGCTTTTGCAAAGTCCTATCCTGACAACATCACAAGCTGCTATACTGATCCCTGTGTGGATATTAGGATACCACCAGCAGTGTTCTCCCAACGGAAAGAGAGGAAAAATGAGCCTGTCAAGACTAAAAGATGGAGTGGAAGAAAATCCCCTTCCTCGAATGTTGGAAGTTCATTTTGGCTGTAGACTGTGCAGCCTAAAAATGGTCTGGCTCATCATATTTGTTCTAGTTCATCTCATAGATATTTGATGGGCTTCTTTCACACCTACCCCATCCAAGCACAACTTCACTGACCTTGCTTTGTGCACTAGAGTAGAGGTTCCCCCAAACTGTTCCCACAAATCTGGATGCAAAGAATTGTCCGAAAATATCTCAGTTCAAATAGTATACATAGTATATTCAAAACAACAAAACATATGACATAATTTGTAACCAAATTATAAACCCTTACCATGAATAAAAAAACAAATATATAAGGAGGGAGCTAATTATTATTATTATTATTATTATTATTATTATTATTATTATTATTATTATTATTATTATTATTATTATTATTATTATTATTATTATTATTATTATTATTATTTTAAACACAAAGAACCATAAGGAAGAAGAAAATACATATTGGTGCTTCACAGTTTGAGCATGTGCCTGTGCACGTGTGCATGTGTGTATGCATGCTTTTTTTCTAAGAGAGAAAAATAATAAATAAAGACAGATTTCTAATTGACACAAACAGGATAAATAGTAGGGCTGGGACAAAATATCGGTTGGCAATACATCGCGATACTTGTTCACATGATCCGCACTATCGATCCATTAAGTGGTATCGCGATACTTAATTGATACCTTACATTGCCGTGCAGAGCGCCCGCCGTGCATCGCCGGCTGCATTACAAGTAGCCAGCCATATGTTAATCTGCCAATCCCAGTGGGGGAGTAGTATTGCGCCACCGCAGTTTAGAGGCAACAAAAAAAAAAAGAAAAAGAGATGAGCAAGAGTGTAGCCTACTAGTTATTAGCTAAAATGTTCGCCTTGGACCAGGAACAACCAAAGACAAACGGCATTTACCCTCTTCACTCGCCGCTACCGGTTAGTTTATTTTCATCTCCTTTTAGTAATGTGCTTTCAGCAGGTCGTCTCATCTGATCTCAGGTCAGAGGTCAGAGATCCGCTGCCTCCTCGTCCAGGTTTCAAGGTGGCCCCTTCGGCCAAGCCCGGCGGCTGCGACTTGGTCTGCAGGCTATGCGCGGGGAATATATCGTCCTCCACTGGCTCCCCGCTTTTTAGTTATATGTTTAAACTCAGTGCGGGAGGCTTCGAGGTGGCCGCCTCAGCAGACGCGACGCGGGCTGCACGCGTGGGAACGGGTCCTGTCCACCGGCATCCGATGGGTGCTGGACGGGCCGAGCCAGCGCTCGTTCTGCGTTTGGAGGAAAGGAGGTCAAAGCGGGCTGCGACAGCCCCAACTGCGGGGGGCTGGCGCCCAACGGCGGGGCGCCCCGCTCTCGATCAATGGGAAAGCGAGGCTCAAAACAAGACAGGTGTGTTACAACTTCCAAATGTCGATAATTAAAGTGTAATGCCATTCACATTTATCCCCCCCCCCCCTGAATTTCCAAAACAGCTGAATCAATGAATCAATGAATCAATGAATCAATGAATCAATGAATCAATGAATCAATCAATCAATCAATCAATCAATCAATCAATCAATCAATCAATCAATCAATCAATCAATCAATCAATCAATCAATCAATCAAATCGTTATTTCTATAGCACCTTTCATACTTTGAAAGCAACACAAGGTGCTTCACATAAAATAAAGAAAGAAAGACAACAAACACAACGAAAATCAAAAACACAAACTGATTCCCTCCCACCCCCTGTAATATGTGATTCCCTGGAATGCCCCACACAAAGTAGGTGCAGTTACAAAAAAAAAAAAAAAAAAACAATGTATAAAGCATGGCTGCAGATGAAATTGAAAATGCATGCTAATATTACTATCCTGAATAAAAAACAAACAAACAATAAGTTTGAGTGAAAAATAGGCCATCCTGGCAGGATGATCCCTTTTTTAAATACACATTTTAAGGTTAATAACTTTAATATTTAAGTAGCCCCACCCTACCCAAAAAATAGTCCCCCCCCCCAAAAAAAAGTATCACAATACCTATCGGATTGCCACCAAGGTATTGGGATCCGGATTGGATCGTGACAGAAGTAGATCGTCACAGCCCTAATAACTAGTAACCATAATTAAATGAGTGCACTTACAAAATGATATCTATTAAAAATGCTGTTAAATCAGCAACAATTACACAGTAAACATGGCACTTCCTGTATTATGCTCTTATTCTGAAAGACAAAAGCGCACAACTTCCAACAGCAGAAGTAGATTATTTAGCAACAATTAACGTCACATAAAACACTTCAGTAATGTATTTTGGTGCAACAAATCATGCTTACAAGGTGGTTAAAGTATGATTGTGTGTCACCGATGCTCACATCTAAACGGAATTTATAATTAGGTTAAAGGACCACTGATTGTCACAGCCATCTAAGTGGGGTGAAATTTGTTTCTGCATTTGACCCATACACTGAGGGAGCGGTGGGACTTACGCTCGGGGATCATTTTGGTGATCTAACCCCCCAATGCCAACCCATAATGCTGAGTGTCAAGCAGGGAGGCAAATGGGTCCCACTTTCATAGTCTTTGGCATGACCCAGCCGGGGATTAAACCCACGACCTCCCAGTCTCAGGTGGGACACTCTACCACTACGCCACTGACCTGGGTTGTACCAAGTCTCAGACTGCAACTATTCACCTTGATGGCAAATATCAGCGTATCCAATTAATGAGACGCTCAAAATGGAGCACTTTCCCAAGTGTTTTGGAATGATAGTTCGTGGTAATTAATAAACTTTTATTTATTTATTTTTTAGATCGGTCCCTACCTCCCAAGCATTGTGGAACTTGCAGTATTATCTATAGTTGGGTTTCCATCCACCCATTTTTCTCTCGAATTTTCAAGAAATGCGAAAATAAAACTGAATGAAACGTTAGAAATTCAAAAACGGGCCTAAAATTAGCAAAAAAACATGTTTACACTTAGAGGGGGTGAATTTTGAATTGTATCAGAAAAAGGAAAATGCTAATTTTGGCTATGGAAAGGTTTTGCAAATAACCGTTGGCAAGATCGGATACATGTCACACGTTTTGACCAGATATTACGTCACACGTACATTTGTAGTTCCATAGCAATGTCGGATGATAAAGTAAGGTATGTTTGGGGGGACGACAAAACTGATTTTTTGGGGGAATTAATTAAAGAAGCGAACATTAATGCTATTTTAGATGGAAAACATCAAAGAAACGCTACGGTTTATCAAGAATTACAAAAGTAAACTCATACAACGTCATCGCGCGGCGCATTCGCTTCCTGGTCTTTTTCTTCTTTTAAATTATTGGTGGATCTTTATGGTGTATACCACCACCTAATGCGAAAGAGTCTCCTTTCAATGTTCTCAAAAGAAGAACAGATGGAAACGGGCATAAGTCGCATGTCCGTTTTGCAAATTTTCAGTAAATTCGCTTAAAAAATTCTAAACAATTGGATGGAAACCTGACTTATGTGTGTTTTATATACAAGCTGGCCAGGTTAAAGAAACATGTTGACTAACATTACTATTGGTAATTTGGGGGTGGTTGAGGTTGAGTAGCCCCCCATATAGTCTAAATACGACCATGGTGACAAGACCGTACAGAATCAGATTTCTATTTGTGACAAATGCGCAGAACTGGTAGAACCGACAGAGATGGTAAGACAAAGCAGGGCAGCTTCCTGCCTGCCTTCAGATGTCACAACAGATGGTGAAGTCCTGTGGGTCCACGCTGCAGTATGCTGTAATCCGACCCTCCGTTGGTATACAGTGCTCCCTTTCCGCATCACTTACCAGTAATAGTTACATGCTTCTTCCTGAGTGGTATCATTTTAATACTCATGAGCTGAGTCAAATTAGGTGCTATCAGGGTCATTTTCACAAAGAAGGATGGATAGACCAGTACAGGTCAACATCCTAAAGGCAAAGATGTCTATAGCGCGCTCTAGTGGACAGCCACAATTAGAAGGGCTTTATCTAATCGTGGCATCACTAATATTTAGACCTTGGTGGGTTGAGTATTTGCTTGAAATTATTTTATTTGGAAATAAATCAAATCCCAGGGTTATTATGGGATCTGTAATTCTTTCTCTGTTTTTTGTTGATCTTGGCAAATGGCAGAAGGAATTTGAGATATCTACTTGGCTTGTTTTGTTTTTGATTATTGCATTACAACCATCTGTTGAAATCACACGATAAATTTGATGTTTTCACCACAGCATAGATGTTTAACAGTCATAACATGCATTTAAGTATATCAAAGTACTTATGTACAAGTGTGTAATTGGCAGCTTAATGTTTGGTATAATGTCTGGGTCACCTCCTCCTGAGAAGACACAGGAAGTAAATATAAACCCCGATTATAGCATATTATGATTATCATCTTTGATGATAAAAACATAATGAACATTCAGCTGATGCTATCGCCCTCCAATGGTGAATTCCGGGCAAATCTCACACAACTGGACATCACCTTACAGTGTGTATTGTTGTAACTGCTTGGAAACACACACAAATCTTTATTTTTATCAGCACGCGTCTTCACTCCAGTGTCTCTTGCATGTTGTTGAATGGGACCGGGAGAGACAAACATGCACTTTAACATTAGCATTTTTTAATCTTTATTTACTTTTTTTTATCCAACTAATTGTTTTGGATTTCTTCAGATTGTTCAGGTGTATTCCTTGCATAACAACATTGGAGATCTTTTTGTGTGGTGTTTCTCTTATTTTGATCCATCCACCGATCCCGCGCCAGCACCTTAGTCTGCCACTGAGCTACGCAGGGTGAATGTAGACCAGGTCAGAAAACTTCTTGGCCTGGCTAACCTTCAATCGGCTATTTTCCAAAGTTAATGTGTGAGACTCGCTTATTTTTAGAGCCCACCTGGGTCTTCAACTCAGGTAATTGCACCTTTGCTTGTTCTCTGACTCATCACGAACGTCTTTACCAGATAAAAATGCACAAAACTCTTCTCGCTGTTCAAATTCAACAAGGAAACGGTGAGTAATTCTGCGAGAACATAATTAATTGCAGCATCCATTTATCTTTTAGGTTTGTTTGTTTCCCCACGCCATCGGCGCTTATCGGTTTTGTCCTGCCTAAACAACGCCTGATTGGTCCAATCGAAAAAAGTTCGGCTGCAAACATTTCAGCGGGAGCGGTACAAGATGTATTCTCCGGAGTTTACGAACTCACAAATACCGCGAGAATTCATTTTGCTGGCAAGGTTACCTCTTGGAAGAAGACACAAACATTTGAGGGGGAGTATGAAAAGATTATTGAAAGAGATCCTGCAGCGATGCGCCACACTCTGCCAAGATTCTCTTCAAATTACTACGGATCCGCTTCCAGCAGTAATGATTCATCTGCATTGATGAAGTGTTCCAGACACTCGTCAAAACCTGAGCATGTGTCAAACACGAACATTGACCCAAATTTCCAGGTGCAGGCTGTACTGGAATTTGTACATTGGTAAATTTGTTCCAAACTTGCTGAAATTTTAAAGACCCTCGAGATTGTGTGTATTCAAAGCTGCATGTTGGGAACAACTAGTTCTTCCCATTTGTGCGGAATGTCAGCAACTGGTACAGGAATGAAGGAATGGGAGATACATTTTTGGTGCAGTTATAACCAACACATGGCAAATAGATTAATGGCAATTGAGGAGTGTTTTTAACAGCAGATAAAAGACGGAAAGAAAACCTACAATTTACTTTTGAATAGAGAGAGGAAGGTGAACAGCTGGATTGTGGAGTTTGATTAAACTCTGCTACCAGAGAGGATAACATGTCAAAGTGTAACTCTTCCGAAGGAATAATTCATTAATGCAATTTGAAATTATAAAAAAAATAAAAGTCATCTGCTGGGATGGTTCACAAAAATCCCATCTAAATTGGAGGCCAATGGTTCTTAGTCGGAGAAGTGTGAATTTGAGACTTCCGGGTTGCGAGTGATGAATTTCCTACCTCTGGTAGGGGAGTTCAATTATCTTGGGGTCTTACCCATTAGCGAAGCAGAATGGGTTTCCATCCATCCATCCATCAATTTTCTTAACCGCTGGTCCTCACAAGGGTCGCGGGAGGCGCTGGAGCCTATCCTAGCTGGCTTCGAGCAGTAGGCGGGGCACATCCTGAACTGGTTGCCAGCCAATCCCAGGGCACACACAGACAAACAACCATCCACATTTGGAGTTTTCAATTAACCTGCCATGCATGTCTTTGGAATGCATTGTCCAGTAACCAGAAGGTCGCAGGTTCAAATCCCACCTCTGACTGTACATTACAAATAATATCCATGGCAATTATGCTATGGGTTATACTTGTGTTTTGGGTTTGTTAGATTAAAATAAATCATAATAATAAAATGAAGAAAAAAACATAGATTTTATTTTTTGCCCATATTGCCTGCACATGCGGCTTGGGCATCTACTGTATTACGGTAGTCCCCTTACTTTATGTCTAACTGGTAAGAGGCCTTGGAGCAGACAAGGGATTATCTTGGCCTGGAAATGACTCAAAGCAGTGGCTGGAGACTTGGAAACCTGAGCCTTATGCATTCTACCTGAATAAACAATCCACATGAACTAAGGGAAAGCACGCATTAAACTATTTGAATGTTTAGGTGATAACAGTGTTGCCCCCTGAACACAGGGCTTTCAGAAACAGGAAGTCAGATATACTACCTTAGATGAACTGCATCATGTGCCCCCTTTGCCCTTTTTGCAGCCCGCACTGTATGATCGGAATTTTGAAACTTCCATCCATCTTTCGGTTTTCTATACCAAGTATCTTGTTCAGGGCCATGGGGAGTTGGAGCAGTATTCTCGCTGATTTTAGTTTAAAGTAGCACTGAGGAACTTTTCAACCTTAATAAAATATTTTCATAACTCTTCTGATGAAACATCAACTTAAAATTAGTTGAATGGCACTTTTGCCATGGCTTGAGGGGGTCTGTATCATTTTTACTGGCACTAAGCAACTTTTTGGGAGGATGGTAGGAACACTGCCACACAAAAAAACTACAAATCTACTGACAGCTTTATGGCATACGTCACTTCTCCCTTTCCTCATTCGTAACAAAGACGGAAGTCAATTTGAATGTCGACCCACGATTACTGCTTTCCTGGCAGAAGCTGCAAAACAACTGAAATTTTTTGACTAAAAAGAAAAGGGAAGCTACCCAGATTAAGGAACAGTCAAGGATCAACATTAGCCAGGCTTTCACTGGTAGGCGTGAGCTAAAAAACGACGCAATGCACTTGTCTTCATAGAAATGTGGTCTTCCTTCAGCTCTGCCACCATAATCAACATAAACCAAAAGTGTTGCTTTAAAGGCAAACTACAGCCTGGACTGGTCACCAGCCAATCACAGGGCACATAGAGAGACAGTCAACCAATCACAGTCACTCACAGTCACTGAATGGGAATTTAACCCACACTGCCTGAACGGAAGTCATGCGAGTAAACCTCTACACCGTCATTGACATGAATGCCGATACTGTTGTCTGGAAAATGCTAACAATCCAACCTCCATGTCAAAGCAAATAGTTGATGGTTTGTTGAACAAGTAAATCTAGACCACACACACAGCACACTAGGATTTGGATGTTTACATCAGCTTGCATTTTAATCAATTTCTCTTGTGTTCTGGGTGAAATTAAGGGGAAAAGACCACAATTCTTCAGGGAACAAAAAAAGAGGTATAATGGCCTTGTCGGGAATGGACCTGGGCCCTCCTTGAAACCTCTGTTGTCCAGAGTGAGTGAAACAGGAGGACAACCAGTGAGCTTATCCTGTAGACGAATCATCTGTTGAGCAGGGTGACAGGAGGCGGAACAGATGGACAGAACCACGTGGAGGTCAACCATGTAGGTGGGACTGCGCGGGAGGTCTACAGAAAGACTAACGGAGCCACAGAACTCCTTTGCAGGTCCATCAAGAAGCCTGCCAAGGTGCTACTGTAAGTGAGGAGGCCCATTAGACTAGCACTCCATGATGATAATGTGTAAATTAGTTAGAGGTAAGTAGATACCAGACGATTCGGCCAGGTGCAGTCAGGGCAAGAGTGGATGCATGCATGGGTGAAAGGAGTCTTTGATGAGTTTCATAATGCGTACTCAACACAAAATACCTTTCCACACTCTTAAACCCAACCAAGGATCATCTGAATAACACAATAATGTTTCAGCTTCTCCTTGTTACACGATTTACACCTGTAAGATTGGTCGTGTTGGTGTGGATTACCCTAAATGAAAGTTCAGAGCCTGCCAAACACATACCTGACTAATGACTGCGATATGTGAGTGGGTGCGCATACCCTCAGCACACTGCACCTCATTGATGAAGACTGGGAAGATTTTCCTCAGACGAGGCATGCACAAGCCAGGCGGTCTTGCGCTTGACAGTTTTCATCTGTGTGGCAGACATGCAGAAAGTGAGAAGGACGAGAGAATTATTATGACTTGCTCATTCCCAGGTCGGTGTTGTCCAATAGTAGCAAAGGTTGGTTTGGAACGCAGCAACGTCGCCGCCAATGTCAGAGCTCTCTTCTTCTTTTGCCAACATTGTACAGTAGCGCGTCTGACCACTGGAATGGTGAAAAGCACCATTGTACTTAACCATTGACTTAGTCTGAATTGTACTTTATGTAGTGGTTTGTTCAGCAGGCGGAACATTTATGAGAATCATTTTAGTCAAGTATAACATCTGAACCCTTTATGAAGGCACTCATTGAATATATTTAATAATAACTGAAAGTCATTTCTTCTTCTTCTAATAGATTGTGGACCGTATACAGTATATAGTGGAACCTCGGAGTTCAAATGTCTCGAAACTTGTACAAATCGGACTTTGACCAAAAAAATCTGAGAAAAAAATGTCTCGGGGTTTAACCTAATGCTGAATGCACACATCACAGTAGCCTAGACGAGGCGCAGCTCATTTCGATTCAGAGCGTGAACACTCCCAAAGGTGCTCTGACATTCGTAAGTGCATTTTGATTTTTCCACGAAAATTTTCTTCGCCATGGCCCAAAAAAAGAAAACAATCAGTGGATTTCCATCCACCCATTTTTATTCGAATTTTCAAGAAATGCAAAAATAAAACTGAATGGAAAGACTAGAAATTCGAAAAAAGGCCCAAAATCCGCAAAAACGTTTTAACGCTTGGAGGGGGTGGATTTTTAAGCGTATTGAAAAACATAAAATGCCAATTTTGGCTGTGGAAACAGGTTTTGTGAATAACCGCTGGCGAGACCGGATACACGTCTCACATTTTGATATCATATCATATTACACGTACGAGTGTAGTCCCATAGCAATGTTGGACGATAAAGTGAGGTATGTTTGGGGGGATGACGAAAAAAATATTTTTGGAAATAATTAAAGAAGCGAATATTAATGCTATTTTAGATGGAAAACAACAAAGAAACGCTACGTTTATCAAGAATTACAAAAGCAAACTCATACGAAGTCATCGCATGGCGCAGTCGCTTCCTGGTCTTCTTCTTCTTTTAAATTACTGATGGATCACGTCTTTATGGTGTATACCGCCACTTACAGCGGCGGAGTCTCCTCTTAATATTTGCAAAAGAAGAACAGATGGAAACAGGCATAAGTCACATGTCCGTTTTGCGCATTTTTTTGTAAACAATTGGATGGAAACCTGACTATTGCTAGTGGCAGCAAAGAAAAATAGAAGGAACCACAATAAATAAATACTGGTGCGAGGACATCCCCCACCCCTCAGCACGCAAGGACCCCTTAGTAGTCTAGCAATATGCCCAATGTAAAATACACGAACATAACACTGAACTAAAGCAAATATTAACATTTTATTTTCAATTTATTTATATTCTATTTTATTTTCTATTTTACATAAATAGAAATTAATTTAGAAATGAATTAAAATAGAAATGTTCTGTTTTTGGAGCTTGGGAACAGATTCATTGAATTTACATTATTTGCTATGGGAAAACATATTTTAGAGGTTGAACAAATCGGACTTTGAGCACTTTACCGGAATGAATTTCGTTCAAACTCCGATGTACCATTGTTACATAAATATCCTAATTAAGTTATATAACCAGTTTGTTTATAGCAACCCATCACAACAGATCACATAATTCTATTTTATAAAAAATAATGCTGTACATTTACCGGTAGTCAGTTTAGGACTCAATATCAGGTGGTGTGAAGGCCCTCAGGAATCATCATGTTTAATAATATATGTATATATATATATATATAGTTTTGTTTTGAAACAGACAATTTACAAGAATTTCAGAGCTCTTTCTAATAACAGCATTGGTATTAAATCTCATTAAGGTTGTACACAGGGACACAGGTTAAAAAATAACATGAAAAGACAAGTGGTCATAAATCATACATGAGACAAAACTATTGATTATGTAAGAAGTTGATTTTAAGCAGGCATGCATGCCGGGGGTGAAATGAAGTTTTACAGACATAAATAAAATATTTAAACATTAAATTTTGATCAAGAGATAAAAATGCCGTGGTTGAAAGTTGTTGGAAACCACCTCACTTTTTCCCTTCCAAGTAAATCTTATTTCAAGCTCTGATGAAGGCTACATGCCAAGAAAGCAACATTTTCCCTCAGTATTTTTATTATAGCCATGCCAGAGTAATTTAAATGGTGTGCCTTGGACTTGTATGTCTATACACATCCTAGTCAAAGAGTACCTCAAACAAACTCAATTTGAGCAGTAGAATCCCGCATATGCAAATGTTTTTTTTTTCAACTTCATGTAATTGACATCCTGCACGAGAAGTAGAAACTGCATGGGCAAACTACATACATGATTTTCATTGCAATGTCACCATGAATAAAGTTATTTTAATTTTGATTTTATTAAGTCTACTTTTTTAAGTAGTCTAAAGGACCACACTGAAAATATTGTATATTCTAGAAATTAAAATGAAACGTTCAATAGCACCTGAAGCTTTTTTTTTTTTTTTTTTGCAGTCTGCACTGAGATTATATCTTTAGGTCCTGTCTTCTTGTTCAGTATCTGGACATTTAAACTCTATAAAGACAATGGTTGGTCAACATACAGTATGTAGGCTACCAGCCATTACATAAATTAGCAGTTTGCTTGTTTATCGGTCAACAAGTATTAGTAATGAGGCATTTTAATTTTCACAAAGCATAGAGAACTTCTTTTTTTTTCCCGATTATATATTTTGTTTATATTTTCTTTTTTTGTAAACAGTGTAAACAGTGTGATGTACAATAACAACACAGACAAATTAACACAAAACAACAACTTAATATATAATCAACTGCCCCAATCCATAGAGAACTTTTTTTGTGATTATTTTTGAATCAGTAGTGATTACAAGAAATAGTTGAAAAAAATCAAAACAAAACAAAAAAACAACGATATTTTTAAGATTATTTTGGCATTATTGACATCATTCCCCACATAACGATTTAAATCACATTTAATAAGTTAGTCTACCTTACTTTAGGGAAGCATGTTGACTTTCTTAAGTGAGATTTGTCTTATCAAAAGCGGTCACATGATGTTTTCAACCCTTTTGAGCATTCTTGTAGAATAAAGGTATTCTGATAATCCCCAAATATATTTTTATGACATGCAGCTATGTAGTGTTTGGCACTAGTGAGCTTGAGAATGATCAAACGCCTCGTAAAAGATTTGAAATAATGACTTGTAAAGACCTCAATGCCAGGACCTTTTTCTCCCATTAGACAAAAATGTTATCTCACAATCTTTCACAGAGATACGGGAAAAACACTCCTATCTCTCTCTTTTTTTTCTCAATAGAGGTGACTTAACTGATGACCTTGGTCATTACAGAAACGAGCGGTGAGGGCATAAGGACACTCACACACACAAATAGATATCCACACAGGATAAAGATTCAGAGATAGCTGTCCTATCCTGATTGGCATATTTGGAATGATCCCCAAAGAGACGATGAGGCGGCTTGCTCAACGCGCTCGTCCGTCACACAGATAAGTTGACTTAACAATGAAGTGTACAGATCATAAATCACCGAAACATCATCCCGCACAACTCATTCAGCCTTGGCTTCACATGACTGACTTGGAAGTTCACTGAGAGTCAACCACAGTCAATAGAAAAATGTTCGAGGTCAATTAAGGATCATCCTCTACTTAAAATTAACCAAATATTAATAATAATATTTATTTATTGTATTTATTATACAGGGTGATCACTAAAGTCTCTTTCTTATTGCAAACAGTATATTACAAACGCAATTAATGAGAAATGGTAATCAGATTTGTTTTATGTCGTCAGTGGTCATCCAGGCTTTAAACCACATTGCATTTGTATAGTTCAAGTACTCTATTAATGAATAGCGTCTGTTAACACATCACCCCACCTTTTTTTTTTTATTATTTTGAGTTAATTCAAAGTTCTTTACTGCCACAAATTTTTTAACGCTTGATTAATGACCGCCTCTTACTTGAAATTCATGTACTGGGGGAATTTCAGTCGCAAAGCAGCAGACACGTCGTCCACGTCAACATTCAGCAGTAATAAATTGAATATATATATTTGTGGAGAATGGGGTCAAGTTGTATTTTACAATTTTAAAAATGTGCAGAATTTTACAAGTGACTTCATGTTCACGATTAGATAGCTCTGTATATGAAAAGAAAAATGCACAGAGCTGTGACCAACGTCTTACAAATGCAATTATGCCATCTAGTGGCAGATAATGACATCAACACAAATCAATATCTCACTCGTTTTTTACAGTACAGTACTTTATTTATTTATTTATTTCAAAACTCATTTTTATAACTGATTATGAAATGATCCAGCCATATTTCTGTTAAACATTTTTTTTCTACTTTTATGTTAACAAGAGTATGAAAACTAAGAAAAAATATTTTATTGTCCATTTAGAACAGATATAAAATTTGTGATGAATTGATTCGTGAATTAAGTGTTGAAGTCATGCAATTAATTGCGATTAACATTTTTAATAGCCTGACACATCTAGTTTTTATAGAAAATAAAGATTCATTATTAGTGGAGTTGTAGTAGATTTCGAAAAATAACAATAAATTGTTAATGAAACTTACAAAATGTAAGTGTGTAATGTAAGTAAAATCTACCTGCTAGAAAACCTGGAGGAAAGCCATATTCCTGAATATAAAGTAATAGCCAAGTGCATCTGTATCTGTACACACAAGCACCAACTGTGTGAATTCTAGCACATTGGTAGCACATTTTAGTCAAAAAGGCTGACGACAACCATCATCTATGGCACTGTGACAATAACATTCCGTTGGAGGTGTGCTGCTGTAGCTTCGGTTTACAAGTGTGTGTGTGTGTATTTGGATACATTGTCACACACGCACCCCCACACGCACACACACACACACACGCACGCACGCACACAACTCCTACTCCCAATTTGCTTTCGCCTTTCTCCTCTCTGTCTCCATGCATTGGCTTCCATGACGGTGATGTGTTCAAAGACCCTTTAGAAAAGGCGAGCTGAAGCCATTTGGAAGGCTTGTTGTGATGGGAAGTGTGCGTGTGCGCGTATGGCAGAGGAGAACGAGGAGAAAAGGCGTGTTGGAATTGTAAATGAGTGTGACCCCTGATGTCTGCGAAAGCAAAAAGGGGCAAACGGCTGACAAATCCTCATCGAGTGAAAGCAAACAGTTGTCAGCACATCTCCTCACCGATGCGCACTGTGACAGGCATCAATGGTCTCAGCGCTTTCTGACTGTGTGGTGTTAAAGTCCTCCGACATCATTTCATCGTATTTCCACACGCATGTGTGTGTTATGCTCATGATTCTAACCAAGGGTGAAGAATCGGAAAGTTCCCTGTACACGTGTGTCTGTTGTTTGTGTGCGTGTGTGTTAGAAAGATTTTAAATCGCAACGCGGTCAGGTGGAGTCGATGCTGATGAATGACGGAAACATTGACTTACGGACATTTTGCTGAGGAATAACAAATGATGGATTGACGATCACAATTTGGTTCGGCTCGACACATTGACGGATTGATGATGGCAGAAGTGTGGCTTGACTGTTGTCGAGTGAGGAATGACGGACGCTGAAAAATCATTGACGGGCTCACATCTGCGAACAATTAACTAAGGTGTTCCTTTTTCTTTGGCTATTTTGTGATGCCACCATTGAAATGTACCTCCTCGAAACTACTACCACTACCACCACTAATAATAATAATAATAATAATAATAATAATAATAATAATAATAATAATAATAATAATAATAATAATAATAATAATAACAGATGTAAATGGCAGCTTTCATGTGACCAAGAACCTTTATTGATGATGGCCAAAGAACGAGAAATAGAACTTACAGTGACAACGTCTGGGTGCTTAGTACAGTATGAGGAAAGTGATAGCTAAATCCATTCATTTGATTAATCAATTAAATACACAAATTATTTGACCAGGCCGAGGTAAACATAAATAATATAGCTGAAAGCAAAAGGGCTAACGACAAGCTAGGAAATGACCATGCGACCACAAAATACAAATAGTTGTTTTATTTTACTGTTGTTTGATCATACTTTTATAAACCTACCGGTAAATAAACTTCTCTTTGTATTGCGATTAAAATGTGATTTGCCTGCACACTTTCATATTTGAATATTTATTGTCATTGTCACAGGGTTAGGGTTAAGAAAACATTAAGCACAGTTGTTGGTAAAAATCCGTTTAAATAAAAAGGCATTAAACCCTCCATCTTCTTGTGTGGTTTACATTGTTTTTTTTGAGGAGGGCATTTCTGAATGACACACACACACACACACATGCACACACACACACAAACAATTGCAGAGTCCCTCTTTTGAAAGCATGCTAAACCTCTAGGCTCAACAATACAGAATAGACCTCATCTTAAAGCCCTCATCCAATCAGAGAGCAGGAAAGTGAAGAGTGGAATTGATTGGCCAAGACAGCCATTGTTGATTGATAACCATGAAAGAAACTTTTGTTAGTGCTGCACTGTGCCTGTATCAAGAGGAAACGCTTGAGCAATCGCAAAATAGGTCACCTCCCATTCAAAAAGGAAAAAGAAAAAGATATTTGGCTGAGATAGTGAGGCGTGTGACGAGACAATCCCACCACCTCACGGGAGACAAGGGTCCACAGATTATTAGCCGTGAGTAGTATTGATTAGTTGTGGTTCAAAGGTTAACAGAGCAGTCTTGCGGGAACATGAAGATGGAGGCAAAAGGTTGGGCCGGACGGTGTGGGGGCTCATGTGTAATTAGGCTGAACTTATCTAAAGCCAACTTTCATATGCAAAGAGCGATGCTTTCATTAATAGTGACGACACTCGGGGGTGACTTCACTGTATCGTCTTTCCACGGCGCAGCTTATGAGAAGCGCTCTGAATAGGAGGTTTGATTTCCAACAGGAGGGGGGCGGATTGTGGGTGCTGTGGTGATCAGGAAAGGGATCTGACGTGGCGGGATGAGCTTGTTCAACAATGATCAATTTGGGAATGCCGTACTTCTGCAAATAGTGCAGTGGGGTTTATTTACTCAACTGCAGACAGGGGAGACCTTCACATAACTCGTGTTTGGAATGTTATTAAACAGGCTGACAAAATGAGGCAATATGCTAAGCCTCCATCCATTAATACCTCTCAGAATGCTTGCATGCTTCAGTGCTGCTGTTTTGGTCAGCAAGCGTGTTCAAATGGGCCTTAACGGGAAAAGGGCGGTGTTTATTTGTCTTAAACCAATGAAAGGGACTAATTGAGGCCTGACATGTATTAGAAGGATGGCTATTATTTGAGGAAAGTCTGTTTAAGATATGATAAAAGATACAACTGGAATGAGGAACTCTCTCACGTTTTGGTGTGTTGCACTACAGTTTATTGAATTAAAGTCTACGGACTGGCTGTTTTCCTTTGGAGTCATTTTATCTCCTACACGACGGGCAAAGAACAACATGAACACCTGATCATGTGCTCAGATCAGTTCATCCAAACTCCAAGTGTTTGCTCACACATGCTCCCCTTGGTCTTTGTGTTGATTCTGGCTCATTACAGCAGAACCATTTAGTTTCATTTCCAGCAGTAGTTTGACCCAGATGGCAAATTCACAATATGCTTTCTTGGGGAAATGTCACCAAGCGGCGGTTTCATAATTTACGACATCCTTACCTTTGGCCTACGAGTAAAGTGGAATTATCCCAGATATTAACTTTTATAAAATACATTTTTTTAAATGACAAAAATTGGCTCTTAACGCCCTTTGCTCCCAGCTGTTTTACTGGAGTTTGACTGATTTTGCAAGGCCCACAGAATATAATGTTGTATTGCTATAAAAACATGGAATCTAACAAAATAAAGGTTAGAGTATTTTCTTGTATCAGGAAAAAAAACATATTTCTATCTGTTTCCGTTTTGCAGCAATTAGCATTAGAATATAACTAAGTTTCAACATTATTCACAAATCTGCTTAAAACTGTGGTGAAAACAGCTTCTTGCAACATGGCCCAGCAGGGGCGTGCAGTGACCTTTAGAGGGGCAGGTGCTCAAAGCCAAAAAAAAAAAAGGGGGGCACATAACGTGCCTGCACTATTCACTAGGAGTGTTAAAAAAAAAATATTCGGCAATATATCGCAATATTACAGTGCGCAATTCTCAAATCGATTCAATATGCGGCCGAATCGATTTTTAAACATCACTTTTTGATGGAAATATTTAACAAACTGTCTTACTTTGGGTTAGGGTTCACACTTTAAGCATGGAAGAATGTTATATTAATGGAACATTAAGCCTTAATATTTTATTTCAGTGCTGTTCAAACATGAAACAGACTGCAACCTGTTAAATACAGTGGCTTATAAGCCTGAAGTTTCAGATAAATACATTTTCATACAAATCTTACGTTGTGTATGTACAAGTTTACTGATTAGTTTTTTCTAAATTTGAGTAAAATATATATATATATTTTTGCAATAATCAATTTATAGATTTGTATCGGGATTAATCCAAATTGTTAGAGGGTGTCTATGTAAATATGTGTGTGCGTAAAACCATAAAAACTTTTTGACATTTGTGTATGAAGAATCATTTATGAACAACAAATTTACATGAATAAAAACAATTATGTAAAATGTACATGAAGTTTACATATTAAATAACACAATTTTCCTATAGTGCAAGTAGCATAAAAAATGTCTTACATTACATTTAGCTTGATTCAGGTAAGAGCAAATGCCTTTTATTATTTTTCTGCACCAGTGTCAAAAGGCCATGTGCCCCGGCACCGATAGCCCCCTCAGTCTTCTTTCATGAAGGACTACATAAATCAGTGAACAATTACTGTTATTATCAAAATGTAAATAAAAAAATGGCTCCAAATAATTACTTGATTATTAAAATACTCGTCAGTTTGATAATCGATTACTTGTCGAATAATCGATTAACTTTGGCAACTCTAGTTCTGTTAATGATACTTTAGGCAATATGACAAAAGTCAAATGAGAAGCGGATTGATAATAAAACCCATTTCGCACTGCACTCACTCAATGTGACAGTCGTGTGGCAAGGCGAAATGATCAGTTGCCAGCGTGCCCAGAAGTGCTGACATAATTAACCACCTACCAGGAAGTAAAAAGAGAGATTTAGATGCCACCTCAACAAGATGTTAATGTCATTGTTGCAAAAGAAAGCCCAGACTTTGCTCATTTTAAAAAGAAGGAGGAGGACACGAGCATCAGAGAAAAACTAATGGCTTGGCAGGAACTTGGAGAGTTTAATCATGCACTTGTAAATAAATATGCCAAAATAACACTCATTTCCTCCGCCAGCTTCTTTCCAATCGAAGGCGCTTGTCTGACGTCATGACAGGCGCCTTGCCGTTGTGGCAGAAGTCCTCCTTTATGCTCTACCCTGCTTAATACATGCTAGTTAAGTGTATGATCAAATAAATGGCAGTGAATAGAGTGTGAAATCATACAAAAGACATGTGCCCAAAAAAATTCAAATGCTGACAACAGAGTTATGGGAAGTCTTGCCACTTGCCAAAAAAAAAAAGTATCTGCATACAAAAAGTGCTAAATACACTTGCTAGTGCATTTAGCTTCATTGGTGTGTGCATATGAGAGGCCTTCAATGCCAGACTCCTGAGCGCTGATGAAGTGAGCAGATTTGTTATGTGCGCAGCGACATGCCACAGTGTGCAAGCCTCTGACAAAAACATAGCATGACAGCAGGAATGGTGCAGATGTATGACAGACCTACTCAAACTAAGAGGTTGAAAGTGTGTGTAATGAATGCCCTTATTGGAGGAATGCATTTCAAAACAGAAACACAACTGGGGCATCTTGCAAAGGGTTTGTTCTCACTCTTGTTTTAGAGGAGGGGTTTGCTTGTGGACCAGGGTCAGGAGGGCCGTTCCCAAAACCAGTGGGGACCTCCTCCTGTTCTGTGATTGGTTGGGCTGGGTGTGAGTGAGACCTGGGGAGGCCAGTGAGAAGGTGAGTGGACTGCAAGGCTGCTTGGGGTGGGGGCTGGCCGCCTAAGGACTTAAAGCCTTGGGACTCTTCATTAGAAGCACAGAGTGATACTGAGAGAACAGAGTGACGGTTGCACCAGGAGAACTTATCAAGGAAGCTGCGTGCGCTCACCCTCCCTTGACTTGTTAACTGTCACACACACTCACACTGACAGAGAGGTGCATCTGTGTGCTTGTAAGGCTGACTCTCTAGCAGCGGAGAAGGAATTCAAACTTTTTGGATTAATTTCTGGACACTGTGGATACAAACTTCCTGAGTTGTTGGTCAAAGCTCAGAAAGAAAGGTATGGCACAGGGACAAAATAGCTCCAGGTTGGCATTACCCCATCGCCCCTTCCATATGGCACTGGGCCTGTGGCTGCTCTCCCTCCTCCACCTCCTCCTCAGCGTGTCGGCCGCAGACGAGTACGACTACTACAGCTGGCAGGCGGACAACTTCCACAACGGCCGCTTCTACACCAAGCAGCCGCAGTGCGTGGACATCCCGGCCGACCTGCGGCTGTGCCACAACGTGGGCTACAAGAAGATGAGGCTGCCCAACCTGCTGGACCACGAGACCATGCCCGAGGTCAAGCAGCAGGCGGGCAGCTGGGTGCCCCTCCTGGCCAAGCGCTGCCACGCCGACACCCAGGTCTTCCTGTGCTCGCTGTTCGCGCCCGTCTGCCTGGACCGGCCCATCTACCCGTGCCGGTCGCTGTGCGAGGCCGTGAGGGACAGCTGCGCTCCAGTCATGGAGACCTACGGCTTCCCCTGGCCGGAGATGCTGACCTGCGATAAGTTCCCCATTGACAACGACCTCTGCATCCCCATGCAGTTCACCGCCAACCATGCAACCCAGCCGCCAGGTACACAAACGTCAAAAGTACAATTGATGCGTTTACTCACAACAGTTAGAAAAGTGAGAAAAGTTGATCTCAAGCATTTTGAAGAATGTGCATTTTAACCCTTCACCAGGTCCACTCTAAAAATAGATTGGTTAAAAAAACCTACTAAAAAAAGCTCATATTGGCTTGATTAACCAAGAGATTGGTCAGACATTGACCATTCCGGGTGGTTACAGTCATACCAATTTTATTGGTTAGCCAAACAACCAATGAAATTGGTAACAATAGAAAGTAAGTCTACATAGAGCACTTGGAAATATATTTATTGTATCAATTTATTGTATTCTAAATGTATTCATTAATTATTACAATACAGTGTTTAAAAATGGAAATGTGTGTCTAGATAGATCACTAGACATGACCAGCTAGCTCATTGGCCTAGTGGTAGAGTGTCTACCCTGAGACTTAGTGGTTGTGGGTTCAATCCCTCATTCCAAAGACTATAAAAATGGGACCCATTTGCCTGCCTGCCTGACACTCAGCAATATGATTTGGAATTGGGAGGGTTGATCACCAAATGATTCCTGAGCTGTTGCTCACTGCTCAGAGGATGGGTCAAATGCAGAAAATGAATTTCACCCCGCTTAGTTGTGACAATCCATGGTAGCCTACCTTTGTCAGTCTCTAACACAAATTAACCAATATCTTGGTCAGAATCAGTTGGCCCAATCACCAATATATATTGGTTGAAAACTCCTACCACTCCAGAGTGGTTGTTTTAACCAAATGATCTGTCGGACACATAACTACCGGCTAGATTGGTCAAAATTTTTTTGGTCAATTTGACCAATCTGTTTTTAGGGTGTAGAACAACTTAAGTGGACATTAAAAATTGACTGCATACCTCAGTATGGTACTTCAGCAGCAATAGAATGAATAAATAATGGTTATTAATAAAGGAATTGCTCAACTTTAATGGTATGAGGGAAAAGTGACAAAATTAAGTATATTTGTGATAAGTTTTGGCAGTGACTCAAATCTTGTCTAACGTTGCTGCTTCAGTTTTAATGTTTTGGATTCACATCACTTCTTGTTGTAATGAAATATTTAAAAAAAATGTTTTTAATGTATTTACTCAAAATTACAGAAAGTCAGAATTTGGGTCAGATGAGGAACTTTGTATTAATTTTCTAATAACATTCCATCTAAAACTTTGAAAATGTGCATTATTGTTGTTGAGTCTACATAAAGGTGTAAAATCAGTAAACAACAGCACATTAGTAAATGTAGAATTTGTGCCTTGTAAAGATATTTTTCTTTGTGGAATATAGCATGAGCTAAAGAAGAAACATTCTACGTTTTGAGTAAATGTGGATTTTTCACTCAAAATTCGCAGCCTCCCGCCCCTCCAATATTTATTTTAATATTTATTTTGACAAATGTGCATAAATCTTCAGTAAAAGTTGACCTGCAAAACTATTCTATGTTTCTTATTACGCCAAGGAGACAAAAACCTCTTAACTGTTATTCCCAAAACTTTGTAGAGAGATGGAGGAAACGGTTACATTTGGTTGGAAATATGGATTATAAATCATAACACAGAATAGATACATGAGTTTGTTTACAAAGATCTTCAATTTGATGCTGATCCAAATCAAGATTGTTTGGCCTCGGAGAAGGTCAAAGCTCTACTTGTAGCTTTCATTGTTGAATTTTGCATAATTTTTTTTTAACGTAAAGTACTTACTGTTATATCATTCTTAATTTTTTATAGTTTACAGTAGTAATATAAATAAGCATAATTTCTGAAAATGCAATGCTTTGGCTTCCTGCTCTCCATTGATGACAGATGACATTTTAAGTGAGAGAAAATCCAGAGGAGGTCAGTGAGAAAGACAGGAGCGGGGAAAGGTTACAAGGACAGCGTTCTTACGTAAAAGTGTTCAAGACGGACTCCCCACGATCACTACATGCCTCAGGCCGGGACTGAGACAGACTGAGACGTGGGGCCGCAGACTGAAAGACTCCAGCTGCCGGATTGATCAGTGAGTTAAGACGAATGGACTGTTGTGTTGAACAGCTTCACTAAAAAGGTGACACAGCTTTATCAGTCGTCGTCCATCAAGAGGCAATCCATTACGCCAACAGGTGAAGGGATGGAGAGAATGTCGCGCCAATCACAGGATCCCCTCATGTCAACCCATGGTAGAAGACTGTAAAGGTTCTGTTCACACTTGTACTTTGCATTATCTGGGTCGCAATCAGTAGATGAACTATTGATAAACTCCGTTTGGTTTGGCAATTTTTCCCATTTGCCAGTTAGATCTGATCAAAGTTGAATTGTTGTCTTTAAGAATGGAGTAGTGTACCTTTCTGTTGTTACCAGACCATTTTTGGGTCATTAAAAGTTGACCTGATAGAAGGATGTGGCAGTGAGTTCACCCATTTGGTATTGGGTCCTTCAGAACCATTGTGTACCAGTACCAGAATGGCCCCTGCTAGTATCAGCTTGAGCTTTGTGTAATCACAGTGCAGCATGGTACAGAGATTCAGTAATACATCATACGATTTAACATTTTGAGTGCATGTTTGCTCTTTTAAACAGAAGTTAAAAAGAAAAGTGAGGTTGAAGGGTTCTAAACCAACCCAGTCAAATGGATATGCGGTTGTCCGCAACGGCATTTGAATTTGTCAAAAATGAACACTCATGGTAGGCTATGTACTTTTATCTGTAAATTTAAATTGACCTAAAATTGAATCTATATATAAAATAGTTTAATGCTGTGATTGACTCTGGAACCCAAAATGCTCATCAGGCTCAGTAATCTGTTTTCACTATGAAAATATTTAATAACACATACACACATTTCGGTACCCGTGGAATTAGATTTTTTTTTTCAATTCTCTCTCTCTCTCTCTCTCTCTCTCTCTCTCTCTCTCTCTATATATATATATATATGTATATATATATATATATATATAAGGGGTGATTTTTTTTTTATACATATACCTGTATAAATATATATATTTTTCTCACTGCATTTCAATGGGTCAATTACATGTGGATTTTTGCTATTTGTGAGCCGGCCCGGTCCCTCTCCCTGCAAATAATGGAATCGGGGTCCACTATATTTTCACTATATTCTCTCAGAATAACAATCAATTGGACATAAAAAAAAATCATAAATTGATTATTATGCAGATCACTAGTAAAAACATTTCCATGTCCACGCCTTTATCATACCTACATTAAATGGGGGTTTTAATTATCCCATGTATCAACATTCCTTGGAAATTGGTGAAGGATTTTCTTGTAAGAAAAAAATTGATAAAGTCTCCTGAAAGAGGTAATAAATCTAACAGAGAAAAAACCCTTTGAGAAAGAGGAAACTAAACATACAATGGAGTGTGTGTAGCGGGCTACTTGGGCAGCCTGTTGACAATAGTGATGAGTGCTGAGAGGGGGAGTGAAGGAGCTGATGGGAGTCTGTCAACAGTGAAGGAGTTGGGGAGTTGGGGAGTCCCCCCCCCTCCTCTTTGTTTCAGTCCACTGTGCCGTTGTCGGACCGGCAGCCAGCAGGCCAATTAGCAGTGTTGGTGGGGGGGCAATTACTGCACTCCCAGTAATTAGTCGACAAGATGGGATAAGGGAAACATGGGAATTAGAGCGATTGTCCGGGCGAAGAGACTGAGAGTAAAAGAGAGGTCGAGGAGGAAGCGGAAGAGGAGGAAAAAGTGTTTTAAATAAGGACACACTCATGGCAAATGTTTCATTGTTCTCATTCCATTTATTGACTTCAAGTGCCTATTAGCATCTCCTTTCTGCTTTATGCTAAATTAGTGCACCTCCATTATGTTGATTCTATTTAAACGAACAAAAGCCTCTGTTTAAAGTTCATGAGATTTTCACACAGCTGTAAAATTAGCTTTTACGCTACGCTCAGGGATTCAGCAAATGAGAGCCAGTAATGCCAAAACGTCATTTTTAGTCCTGTCAATCAACTGTGTGTGACTTATCTTGGCTTTTAATCAAAAGTGTTCACAGCCAAGTGACAGCAATCCCACATAATAACAGTGGGAAAAGATTTTGCGGTGAATTTATGCAGCGCTGACTTATTCCATTAGGGGAAAATGGTCACGCTGTTTTTATAGGATGGGAATCAACTATGTGACATGATGTCTTTGAGGCTGTTGTAAGCCATTCTTATAACACAGAGGAACCTTTTTCTACCACGTTCCCCAAAAACAAAACAAGCCAGGACTTTTACTTGAATAACAATCAGAGGTGCAGTGCTCTATTACTGGGAGGAGGCAGTGCAAATATGTGCAAAGATCATATCGACCACAAAATTGGCTTGTATGGTTAAACAACTATAGTACATACTGTATATTAGCATCACAATTATTTGATGTGTGTGTGTGTGTGTGTGTGTGTGTGTGTGCGTGTGTTTGGAACAGATTGAATCCATATCACTTTCTGCCCGAAGGCTCAGGGGACACTTTGAGAAGAAACACAAATTCTTAGATGAGCATGTGAGACCATCCCCAGGACACACACACACGTCAAGACGGTAAAAGGATCTCATCTAAGATTTTTTCTCACCAAATTGTTCTCAGAAAGAAAAATAAAGTGGGACGTCAAGAGTGGTTCCATCCTCATAGCGAATCATAGTCTTACCACTCACCAGACACTTCATTAGGTACACTTCCCCACAATCTAATAGCATCCAATACAAGAGTTGTAGCAAACATTCTGCCTTCACCAGATAATGCTCACTTCTGACCGACAGTTAAGGAGTTATCTCTTAAATGAACACAATCAAGTACAAAACAACAATCTTTTTAATTTTTATTTTTAACAACAATCATAAGTACTTCTTCATAACCACTTCCTGGAGTTCTTCTTCTTCCTTCTAAAAGCTACTGAATGTAGAATATTCCATTTCAAATCGCTACTGACACCTGCTGACCAAAAATGAAACTGCACATACCGTTCTTCACATACACACCACGCATATTATGTCACATCCGCAGACAGGGCGCAGGAAATTCTAACCCAATCCAGTCTGAAAACTATTGGCCAGAGGTTTGCAGGAGTAGCCCTTGTGAACAGCTAAGGTGTTAATCTACTAATTAGAAGGCATTTCAGTCATAAATGGTCAAATAAAAAGCTTATTGTAAAGTTATTTTTGGAAAAAAAGTGACATATTACAACTTTAAATACACCTCTTTGTGGTTTAAACAGTGCTACTGCCCCTAGTGGTCCGCCAGCATATGACACAACATCAAGTCAAATTCGGCACTATTGCATTATGGCTACATTTGACTGAAAACAAAACAGATGCTGTCCGAGAGGTATTCATTTAACGATGTGTTTATTATTGTGGTTGCAGTTGCTTACAGTGTTGAGCAGCTGCAGTGCATCATACTGACAGATTTCAATGATCACTGTTGCAGCTCTATATTTTGGATACATACAAAATCATAATAAATAATCATAATTATGTATACAACATATGTCAATTGCAAGTTTGAGGAAGGCAAATTTAAGATTATTAAATAAATTTTTAGGATTGCTTAGATTGGCAGTGTGCCTGCTGCTGAATACAGAAGACAAGCCATTTGTTATTTGTGACCTGACTAGTCTCAACATGACATTCTGATTAATATTCCATTTGTGGAATATGAGTTAAGTAGCAAAATCCAGCCATTTTTGTCTACCTGCCGTCGACTGAAGATTACATCATTGTTGCTTAGGTCTCAGGTAACAACCAATCACAGAACAGCTTCAGAAAACAGGCTGTGATTGGTCTTTGCCTGAGCAACTGTGATGTCATCTTCAGTCGACAGCAAGTGGCAAAATGGCTGCCCCTGAGCTGGATAAAAACGGCTGGATTTTGCTTCATAACTCATATTCCACAAATGTAATATTAATCAGAATGTCATGTTTAGACTAGTGAAGTCACATACAACATTATTGTCAAGAAATGTTTAAGGTTGACTTCTAATTTAAATTGAGAGAGATATTGCCTTAATATTTTATAATGTAAAAAAAATGTCACATAAAAGTATTCATGGTGTGGTTCAACATCAGCTATTCAACAGGTACTGTATAAGTTCTGCTTGAATACATAACTGTGCTGCAGAGTAATGACAGTGCACACATTGTCCAGTCAAACCTGGTGTCAAAGGTGTCAAAGATATTGTCTGCCCTGTCAGTGATGTGGCGAGTATAAATTACAACCGTGCTGGAGTAAGACTGTCAGTTCCCTGGCAGCACAATGGACGCTACTCATGTGGCCCTGGCCGCAGCGCTTTGAATGGGAAAATGTGATCCAACGCGCCATCCTTGGAAAACCACCTTTTGAAAATGTATTTTCTCTCTCTGTATAGAATTCCTGCAGATGCAAGAAGCGTGCTGCGTTTTAGGGGCCTTCCCCCGGGGGCCTACATTGGAGTCCCTTCCACCCCCCGTTCTGTCTGTTTGCATGCTACATTTAAGCAGATGTTAGGCCTTCCAACTTAAATCACACACTGCGTTACAGCTCCGTTTTTATGTCATAAGCATTGCTGCTCATAACTTGAAGAGTCCCAATGAGGTAGTGCGCCACAAATATTTTCAATGGATCAGAAAAGATCATGTGAGGCTCAGGCTCAAGGGGATGAGGTAAAAGGCATGTCAAGGGATTCTATGACAACGTTTTGAGATCTGCTCATCTTTTGTTTGAGCTTCAGTGAGGAAGGTCAATGGAAGTGCATGTTATATACTATTTCTGTTATGTTTTGATAACAAATAAGAGGCTTAGATGATGCAGTAGAAGATGAGGTATGTTTAGCCGATTAATCATGGCTCGGCTTGCGAATGTGATATGCCCAAACTCAGAAAACAGAACGTAGTTGTAAAAAAAAATGTGACTTGACCTTAGCTTTAAGAAATGAATAGAAAATAAATAGAATGAATATAAATGAGAGAGAGATACCTTTTAAATAACACATAGTGGGCAGTCCATTATTGCACTTTTATTTATTTATTTATTTAATTATCTTGGCTGTGCATCTGCATGTTCAAGTAATTGTAATCTATCAGCTTTCATGAAACAACGATAGAAGTTTGGACTTAAACCACAACTGCGCTAAACTTATCATGACGGCTATTTTGTGGAACCAATCAAACTTGCAATCAATCTACAAAATGACAAACATTGAGTGCATCCACTTTAGTATTTAGTAGTATAACTGATGCCAAGTAAATCTATAGTTGTAAATAAAATAAAAGGATTATTATGGAGATATGCAGCATAGTAAGAATCACAAGACCGCGGTGAGACCACATCTCAGTTTACTGGAACGCTATTCATCATTAGAAGTTCCGTCCCATTATAATGCATTATGTAGGGAAGTCATTTACAACATGTGGTATGACTCCACAGTTAAATCCATCTGAGAGACAGCTTCTGTTTTGGTTAGCAACAAGTTCAAATGCAATTAACTCTTTAATCATCATAGGTGTCAAACTCTGGTCCTCGAGGGCCGCAGTCCTGCATGTTTTGGAGGTTTCCTTCTTCCAACACAAGTTGATTCCATTCAGCAGGATCATTATCAGGCTTATGCAGAGTTTGCTGATGAGCTGATCATATATCAGCTGTGTTGGAGAAGGGAAACATTCAAAACCTGCAGGACTCCGGCCTTTGAGGACCAGAGTTAGACACCTATGCTTTAATGGGTGACAGTGTCTACATCAGTGGCGATTGCTCCAAGACTGCAAGGGAAGCTCAGCTTTCTAAATGTCCTTCCCTCTAAAAAAAAATAAAGTGAGGACACTTTTATTTATTTAATTACACAGTCTGACACTGCTTCGTAGAGTGGGTTTTCCACTGCGCAAAACTGGATGGTCATTGGATAAATGCTGGGCTTTTTCCCGCCCATCGGACGCTCATTCTGCTACTGTGTGATGATTGGATGATCTGTCTGTGCCGTAAAAGAAAAAGAAAAAAAAGAGAGAGCTTCCCCTCATCTGAATGACCAGCAAGCGCCATTAGTCTACATGTATAACAGCTAATACCTGTTATTTTCTTTGGATAAAAAAAATAGAGGCATCTACTGTATTTGAGTGAGGTGTTTATTTGTCTTTTTGTTTGTTAAGTGAATGCCAGACAACTTGTGAAAACTTGTTTGTTAGAGACTGCTCTTCGGTCATGGTGAGTATCTAACCATGTCTGTTGTCTGATTCCCAGTTTTCAACCAAAATAAACACCATCCATTGCTATGCATGGGAATAGTTATGCACATGACAAGTCTAGGTTGTCCATAACTGATGACAAACTGCATGGAACGGGCACACAAATCACTGGCACGCACATGAATGCACAGCACAACTGACATGATGCCTCAGACAGACGCCACATTGGAGGCATCCAAACGTTTCTATTCCATCCAAACTCTTTAACTGACACAAGTGGGCTTCCCGCCAACACGCCAACCTCAAGGGAACTCTGAATTACTGCAGAGCCAGAATGAGATGTAACTGCTTCATTCCAAACAGACACAAGTTGACTTTCTTGATTTGTGTGTGTATGTGTGAGTTTCCATGCTTTTTTTTTTTTGCCCATCGCCATCATTAGTTATAATCAGTGGTGACTGGATTTCTCTTTCATTTAGCTCTTTTCGTATTTTAGATTTAACACACCATACGGCAAGACCTCCTTGTTCGCCGTGCCTCTCAATCGACCAATGAAGGGCAGTTTGCAACGGCGGACTCCAACCCAAGATACGCTTAGGACCGCCCCCTCATTAGAATAATATTTCATCCTGGCAGAGCGTTTTTATTTATTTATTGATATTTAATGATATTTATATATATATATATATTTTTTTTCAACTTTTATTTTTATTTTTGGAATCTCGTATTTTCATTTTTTTTTACTTGTATATATATATATATATATATATATATATATATATATATATATATATATATATATATATATATATATATATATATAGTTATTTTTATTTCCATTTCTATTTATTTTTTGTAATTAATTTTTTTATTTTTTTTGAATTATTTTTTTTCTATTCATTTTTATTTCTACTTTTAGTCATTCATTTATTTAGTCTTTTATTTATTTGTAATTTTGGCAGCTTTTTTTGTCCTCCATATTTTTGAGGTATCTGGAGAAGTGTCATGTAAATTCCAGTACCACTTTGGTGGGGATTCAATTTTGGACTGTTTTGCTTGCTAAGTGGTTTGGACCCCAACAATTATTTTCTAATGTGGACAATTAGAGACCAGCATCCTAAGCCCCCATAAGACCTAGTGGTTCTTTTCACACAGGGAGGGGCTGGGTGGGGGAGAAAGTGGCAGTTAGTCGATTCAAGCCTCCCTCCAATGTAATGGTTAGGGGTTCTCCTCGCCGCGACCCGAGCAGCGAGGCATGCTACACTTTGACCCCTCTCATTATCTGGCCAGACACTGAGGTTTGCGCTGGGGTGATAACCTTTGAACTGTGACTTTTAACCCCACTATGCTAGCTTGGTGTGTGTTTACATGTGCGTCTGTAAACGTGTGACAGGAAGACTTGGACGTGGAGAAAAGGGAAATATGCGGGATATTACAGTGGGGATTTCAAAAGAAAGAACTCATTAAAGATTCGTTAGTAGTTGTAACATAACTGGAAATATAAAAGTATCTCCTCCTTTGTTGGTACTTGGTAATTACAGTCAATCAAATTAAAAAAAAAGCTGTGAGATTAAATGTAAAAATGTTTGAATGTTTGAACTAAGTAACTTAATTTGTTGTTTTAGGCCACTTGTTGTTTCACAGTATGCATGTTGAGCTTCTGCTGCACAATGTTTACCTTCAAGACCACACCTTGGCCACCAAAATATGCACAGTCCCAAATTAAACCCCTTTTCTGCAGCGTCATTTCAGAGCAAACATCCTTCAGTCTGCTGGAGTGTGTAAGGCTTGCACAGCAAATCGCTTTTGACAGAGAAGGAGGGGGGGGGGGGGGGGGCGTTGCTCCGAAGGGCTCAGGGCCTAATGATTTCTTACAGACGCAGCCTTTAGATTTGAGCTATTTTGACCTTCAGAGTGCCTAATGAAATGTGTAATTGTGCTCTCTGGAATAGTCATTAACGCATCGCTTTTCATTCTTTTCCCTCAGTGTCAAAGGTGTGTCCCCCGTGTGACAATGAGCTGAAAGCAGACAACATCATGGAGCACTACTGTGCCAGCGACTTTGGTAAGTAATAGCAACAGACCTCAGCCATAGTGCCACCGTTAACAAAAGTGGAAGAAAAATGCTTATTTTTGTCTTCTGTATTCAGAAGCAGGCACACTGCCAAAAAAGAGAGAGAGAAGCAGGGCCTTTATTGTCTTTGTGGTGCTAATAACATGTCAGTAAAACACAGCACAAGTCAAACATATGGAGCAAGCGTTACTCAACAGTCATAATCATAAAAAACAAAAGTTAAAAAAAAAGAAGTGGGTTTGTGAATGGATTGTCTTATGTGTCTTATATATTACCTATATGTATTATCTTGCCAGACATGATAAGATAAGAGATAAGATAAGATGATAAACTTTAATAGTCCCACATTGTGGAAATTCACATCATTTCAACAGTAATAGTGGTCACAAAATGAAACCGTAGATTTTGCCCTAATTTCAAGGTTATATGTGATCTGTTATGTTATTCAGAAGCTATGTTTAAAATTGAGAATTGGTTAATGGTCATCGATGGACTGATGGCATACATTTACAAACAAAACTTAAAGGATAAATATATGTATTGTTTTAATTGTTTTTAAGATATGTTTTCCATTTTATTCCATTATTTGTTAATCCAAATACTGTTAAACACATATTTCGTTACGTGAGGCGCAGAATTTTGACCCAAAAGCACCCAAGACACAGTAGTTGAAAAACAGGTCTTCAAAGACAAAAATAAAAAGTAACAACAGAGAGCAGGGATGGATTCAGATGGCCGTGAAGAAAACACTTGACGAATAAACTTTGACACACTGACAACTGTATCACTGAGCAACTGCAGCTATAGTGCAATGCACAGTCCTATATGACAGGATAAAAGCCAACATGACAAACTAAGGTTGACCATGGCCCATAAAGACAATATAAGAAGGGCTACTACAGGACATTAGCAACTGAAAACATCATAAGGGACAAATACAGGGCCATATATGACAAAATAAGGGTGACTAATACAGGACCACAGCAACTACATAGCTACTGATAAGGCACAAATACAGGACCATAGCAACTGAGAGCATCACAAGGGCCCAATCCAAAACACAATAACAAGATATTTAAGGAATTTAAAAAAAATCATCAATAAGGTGTTTTAAACTATGGTTGGCTTAAACACAAATATCCAAAACAGTCTACTGTTAAAGCAACTATAAACACACCAGAAGTTGAGTTTATACTTCAATTTGAAGCAATTGTGTTTCAACTAACTTTCTTACTAACTGATGTATCAATGAAAGTCGCCAAGGCTCACTCATAGCACCATTTTCCAAACTTTTATCACTGCATTTACATATTCACTGTAATGACCTACACATGAAGCCAACGAATAATAAATCCATTATTCCGCCTCACTGAGGTTTATAGTTGTTGATGCACAGCAGTAGATTTCATACTTGATCTCTGCTTTTGCAGCCCCTAGTCCAAGCGTCTTAGCACTATACTTAAAATTGAGGCTCATAAATGATCAAACTTTTTGAAGGACAATCTGTAATTAGAATGTGAGCGGATCAGCGATGAAAACCACATTTTCACAAGGCTATTTGAATAAGTTCCCCAGTATGTCATCTGGCAACAGCGCACGCACCTATAAAATGGTAATAAGAGCCATCACACTGTAAATCATATTTGTACACATCCAAACAAGCACCACAAAGTGCGTCTTCGTCATGACTCTATCCACTCTAATAAAAATGGTTTGGCTGATTGAAAGCAGTGCTACAAATCACTGTCCAACTGAAGATCAGAAAGCATCGCAGGGATTCTTCTTGGCCATTTAAATGAAACATGAGCAAGACATTCCTCTGGCTATTCATGTTTGACAAATGAGGCGAGAATTCCACGAGTACATGCAGCGAGATGAAGGCAAGGATGATTCTGTGATGCTATTGTAATAGCTGATTGTGGTTTGATCTCGCACATGATCAATATTGCTCTTGTGTGCCTTGAAGTCATGTCAAGTCTGGTTCATGTTACAATTTTCTCATCTGATATCTTTCTCCACATTCTTTGCTGAAAAAAAAGTACTGGCACCAAAAGAGTTCCTCTCCCATCTATTTCAACCAATTTGTCATATATACCGCATTTAGTTGTCACTGCTGGTGGGAATTAAACAGTCATATCGCATAATTGATCATTTGTCCCTTACAAAGACTAAAAACAGGGCACAGCTTATCACTAGGATGCACTAGGATGCAAACTCCATTACATCATAATTGTACTCAATTTGGAAATTTTCACTTAGGGGTGTGCTCACTTTTGTTGACAGGTGCTTAGCTATTAAAGGCTGTACTATATTCTGCATGTTATATATGCTGTACATTACTTTTCATTATGTCAAAGTATCATTTAAGTGTTGTCAACTGAAAAGATGTAGTTAAATATCTAAATGTGAGGGATGTGCTCACTTTTGTGAGATACTGTACACCTGAATGTATTCTTTCATACATACCGAGACACTCAGACTTGTAGGCACGCAAACGATGGGAGTCAGACTGCGCATATGAGGCCACACAAGCACACACATTCCACCTCGTAACACGCTATCTCCTCACATGCAGTGCGCACATATCAGGAAATGTTTATGGAACAGTAGACAGGCAGACGAGGAGTGAAATGGCCGTCTTCCAAGCAATCCTCAGTGATGCCTCTCAACGACCCCCGAGCCTGTGCCTCTGCCCGGCCCGTGATTAATTTCAGCTGTCAGACTGCGAGCCCAGAGGATTCCTGTCTGGAGTGGTTGGCAGCTTCATTTTGGTCTCTCTTAAGTAGGGCTCTGCACTTCTAAACATCAGTCAGTACCAGTCAGTACTTCATTAGATCGATAGAGCCAAGTCTCCTCGGTCCGACCTGTGCATTCTTAGCGCAAGCATTTTTCCATCAAAAGGCATAACTGTAAGCATAAAAAGATAAACTTACAATAAATCTAGATCAGATTTGAAAAGATTAGGCCCTAAAAGGGAATTGTAGATGGAAAAACTATGCAAAGAGACCAGTCAAATATAATACTCTCCTGCAAACAAGCAACATACAATATTTCAGTTTTAGTCAGTGGAACACTTGCAATGCAAAACTGCTCCAAATCCTCCCTTGTACAAAGGCTCTCAAAAACCTCCTTCCGATTTTCTTCTTCCAGTTCGTAGCACATTTACCCACTGATTTTTTTTATTTTTATCCTCTAATGAGTGGTATGGAACTGGTTTTCATTGTGGGCCAACGTTGCCCTCAGAGAATCTGTCATAACTGCACTTGACATTACATTCTGTTATTTAAACAGTGCGACCAGAGTATTCCACTCTACTTTTCAAACTCTAACCTGCATACAAATGTCACCAAAACGTAACCCAAATTCTTCATGCTTTGGCCTTCAACATGCAAAAACATAGTTGGGTGCTGATAGACACTGGCATAGCATATTAAAATGTGAAGAGAGTAGAATTTTTATTTGTAGTAACATTTACATAAATATAATGGATCCCCCACTTTACATGACGTATATTGTCTTGTTAAAGGGGAAGTCACCCCCTGCCAAAAAAATAAATAAAAAATAAATGACAATATGTTCTATGCAGCCCCACTGGTCTAAATATGGCATTCTTGTTAATATTGCATTAGCGGAATGAGTTAAGCAGCAAAATCCAGCTGTTTTTTATCCACGTCAGGCGCTGTGATTAGTTAAAAACCAGAAAACCAGAAAACAGGTAAGCTGTGATTGGTCGTTGCCTGAGCTCTGAGCAACATTGATGTCATCTTCAGTTGACAGCAAGTGGCAAAATGGCTAAGATGGATAACAATGGCTGGATTTTGCTTCAAAACTCATATTCCACAAATGTAATTTTAGTCAGAATGTCATGTTTAGTGAGGTCACATATAACATATTACTGTCAAGAAATGTTTAAATTTGACTTCCCCTTTAATTTGATAACATGTCTAAATATAGAATGCGTGCTAAAATGCTATACTATTAGCTTGACAGCAGGTGAAAGCACAGCAACTCTTCGATAGCAAGGTAACACTGGTCTTAGTTACGCTAGCGATGATTTTGATTTCGTGCACAACTGTCCAACTGCGATCACCAAAATGTGATCTCCATGTTATTTTTCCCCAGTCCTCAAGATGAAAATCAAGGAGGTGAAAAAGGAGAAAGGCGACAAGAAGCTGATTGCAGCCCAGAAGAAGAAGAAAGTGCTGAAGCAGGGCGTGCTGCGGAAAAAGGACCTGAAAAAGCTGGTCTTGTATATCAAGAACGGGGCCAACTGCCCGTGCTCGCAGCTCGACAGCCTGGGCACCAACTTCCTCATTATGGGCCGCAAAGTGGACCAGCAACTGCTTCTCATGTCCATCCACAAATGGGACAAGAAGAGCAAGGAGCTCAAGTTCGCCATCAAGTACATGAAGTCCCATCAGTGTCCGACCTACCACACCGTCTTCCAATGACCAACTTGCCGTCCCGCCCGCAGAGTCCAACACAACTCCACATGCTCTTGATTTACTTCTCCATAATCCACCCTTGATTCCACAACCCCAGAAAATGTGGTCCAAATAATGTTTATAGTGGGGTAAAGCTTTTATTTCCCCAATGTTAACATAAAATGGGAATGGAGTTACATATTTTTTTGTTTTGTTTTTTGTGGCAAGTAATTCAGGAGGCTCTTCTCATGACAATTGATTAGGATTTTGCGCAAAAAGTAATGCACTGCAATCATTATTATTATTATTATTATTATTATTATTATTATTATTATTATTATTATTATTATTATTATTATTATTATTATTATTATTATTACAGTTATAGATTTTCACCAAGCATAGTTAAAGTGTTTTGTTGTTGTTGCCAGTACCGTTTTGTGTGATGCATTGCTGCGGGGTTTTACATTGATTTAAGTGCATTTTTGTGCTCCTTCTTACTTAGTCATCATGAGAACACGCCAATTCGAGTCAATCACATGTACAATATCTGACAGCAGTTTATGCAATTAGACAGTAGACATGGAAATAGGAGCCGGGATATTCTGAATTCCAGCTGAAATCATGTTTGGTTATGTAATGCCTATCGAGAGAATGAGGGAGTTTGTTGCTTCTTTTTTTTTTAATTGAAGAGGAGTGATTTGCTAAATGTGGACTGTGCCTCACAAAGCTAGCAAGAAGAAATATAGACAGCCCACATTGATGATTTGAATTATGTGTGAATTAGGCCATGCATAGATGATTAGGAAAGCATTACTCCCCAATGGGGATTAAGACGAGGGACGGAGTAAGATGACGCGCTGAGAGATAAAGTGACTGGAGGATCCTGCCATTGACTATGTGGCCTGAAAGATGGAAACTTCCACCTTTATGAAATGGAAGAAAGAAAAGAAAGTTCCTTAGAAGAAGCCAAGTAAAGAGACTCTGGACAGAGCCAACTATGTCACTGGTATTCATTGTTCTTTTATTTTTTATTTTTTATTTTTTTTTAATTTTTTTTTGGGGGGGGGGGGGGGATTTTTTCCTCAAATGTTTTTTGTACTTCAAGTGTTTCAATTTTTTGTGGTATGATAGCAAAATTTATACACATATTACAAACAAACATAGTGTCTAAATTTACTGTTCTTGTCACAATAAAACATTCAATTTAACCATGCCAATATATTTTTTTAATCAATTAACCTGTAAGTAGTTCTGTTACTGAAATACACCTTTGTTTTGCAAAATGTAAATGAATAAAGTATATTTGAAATTTTTTAAAGAACATGTACTGTTAATGTGGTGTTTTTATTTCACTGATAATTCGGGTTTTGTGCTTCTAGATGATCTCATAAAATGAAACTTCAGATCAGCCAATATATGAAGGATTAAGTCAATATCAATAATACGGTTTCTTTGGCTTTTCTGTGTTGAGTGGCTGAAAATGTAAGTGTTGAACTTGAATTTATTACAAAAACATAGTAGCACAAATACACAAGTGATGATTGCTGCTCAGTTAATATGGCAAAAGCAACAATAAGACAAACAGCAAAGTCAGTTGTGTTTAGACATTTGTTTTCATTGCATTTAACTTATTTTTACACTTGTGAAGAATATTGAAAACATTTGTATCACAGTTAGAGAATCTGTAAAATGAATTCAAGGATTTGTTTCTAAAAGCATCACATGTTTTTTAAGATAATAGCTGAAAACATAAAAAGACAGAACTATGCGGTAGTTCCTTTTCAGGTGCGACTAGAATGGACACCCAGTGATGTGCTTAGGTGACTAGTCCTCACTCCTCCGCTATTTAAGAACTTGAGCACCCTTTTTTTTGGCATCAGTGGTTATCCAGCATAGTTGCGAGTTAATTGTTATTACGAGGCTTGTTTCTACCAATGCAGCTTGCGGTTAGCTAGCTAGCTACTGTATGCTTATACACCCTGAAAATACATATTTTCTGGATGATGCAATTTATAGAACAGCTTGGTGTCGTTATTTAAAGTGGGTTGATGCATCAGCCCGATCCACCGATCTGCTGGCTCACAGGAGCTCAGATGCCTGTTAGCTCACATGCTAGCCACCGGAGGCTTTGCTAGGCAAAGTAGCTTCAATTTTACAGCTGGCGGAAACTTATTATATCATCTGGTTGAATGTTTCTCGTACAATACAAACTAATAGAAGTTACAGCAAAACCTAACACTACCTTTACAGGATTTTTCATAGCCTGCAAAATTGATTGACAACACAAATAGTGATCAATGATAAGCAATGAGTAGTAATTGAAAATTGTTTTGTATAAAAGTGTTCTCTATCGGTAAAACAGCAGCTGGGCAGAAAAGATTAAATGAAGCTCAGGTGGTAGAAAAAAGGCGAGATAAATGAGACAACACAAAGTTGATGCGCGCGCACACACACACACACATGTTGAGTTTACATTTCTAGTGGGAACATCTCATTGACATAATGCATTTCCTAGACCGTAACCTTAACCATCACAACTGACTGCCTTGCCCCAACCCTTACCCTAACCGAAACCGAAACCCAATTCAGACCTAAACTCTAAAACCAAGTTTTGACCCTCAAAAAGAGGTTTGGACTCAGGGGGACCACTAAACTGTCCCCACAATGACACCTGGTCCCCACAATGATACTAAAAACCCAGAAAATTGTCCCAATGATGTGATATAAATCCTCCCACCTGTGAGACTTTAACTCAAACAGATGTTAATTTGATAAAATAAACAAAGTGTAATGTTAGAAAAATACTGTCGAAGAGCAACCTCACACACACACAAACACACGCACATGCGCACACACACACGGTTTGGATTTTCCTATGTAACCCAACTCTCGTGAAGCCGCTTTGTGGTACGTGAATCTACTTCTGAGTGACGTCTACACACACATGCCTACTGTAATGCATACTGTATGCGCTCATATAAATATAAAGCGCACACAAACCTATATATATCGTATATATGAACCCATGTTGCAAACAGAAGAAAGAGCACATTGTCTGTTTTTATTGCAGTGTGCAGATAAGTACAGTCGAATAAAGGTCTTCTGTCTGGCTGTCATTTTGTGCAAACTGGCATGCATTAATCTTAACTGCCACACATACAGTAATGTATAATAAAATCGTACATTACACTCGTGTGTACATCTATGTACTCATGACTCATTGATGCAACTGTGCCTTTTTGGGGGGGATGAAACCCAAGATTCATGTGAAGGAGGCATTCCCAAGACAAAATAATTACTATTACTTTCAATGTTCCTCAAACGTAGCAGAGAAGCCTTAAAAGTGATTTAGACAGTATGCCAGCATGGTTTGTGTTCACTGGACCACCTCGTCTGCATGAAGGTCTGGTGTGGAAAAGAAGTGTGGCCTTGTATGGACAAAATACTGTCACACATTGTCGTGTCTGTATATTAGGTAAGTGCCAATATTTACAAGTAGTCGAGAAATCATTCTCAAATGCTGCAGTCAACACTAACTTCCACATGTGGTATGCACACAGTAAAGTAGCTTTACTCAAGAGTTTTGCTGTTTGGTGTACGTGTTTCTAGCTTTAAAGTAATGTCAGCAAGCATTTAATATTAGTCAACAGGATGAAAACAAGACATTTCATGACAATTTTGCTGAATTTCACATATAGACACTGTCCAATGATTTGGACTTTTCATAGATATTAACCATGTTGTCCGACATGTTCTGTTACAAAAAAAATTATATACAACTAAAGAAACTATGTTTCATAACACCGATCGCACTAACTTTGTTTTGATGGCAAACTTTGGATAGAGGACATACTGTAATTCTTTGACCTTAGTCTGCCCGATGTATGCGCTTTCTTATCAGTTGCCTAAATTCGCCATTAAACTATAGTGAAGTGAGGCTACATTCAAATCTTGCAAGCAGTTTTAACATGGCAAAGTCTCTGATACCTATTGAGCACACTTCCATGGCAGTTCTAGAACTAGGCTCTTCGCAAGAGCTCAGCTATCAGATATTTGAACTCAAGAAAACGTATCCATGATCCATGTGACATAATTAGAAGGAAAGTATACACTGAAACAAACACCGAAACCTGATCATTATGTAACTTTTCAACGATGGAATTTACACTTCATTAAAGATTTCTTTCAAAGAGGTCCAACACCATTTGTCTTTATTTTTTAAATCCTACTGAGAATCTTTTGATGTGATGCATCATTTTTTCCAGCACCTGTTTGCGATCATAATAATCCTGCCATTCCTCTAAGGTATGATGAAATTGGGGTCACTGTATTTGTCTATCTCTTGTAATGATGGGGTACGTCTGGGCTCACTCTGTGAGCCACTTACATTCTCTGTTCATAATTGAGAGATCTTTAAGAAAGTCACACTAGTGCCATTTTTTCCCTAGTGACAAACTCATTTTTAATGACATCAATACGTGGATAAATACAATATGTGTGAAGCAATGCAAAAGTAATGTACTATCAGTGTGATACCCATTTAACAACGTGTTTATTACTATTGCATCGAGCATTGAAGTTCATTTAATCAAAATTAGATGCTTCTTAGAATTAAATAGCCAAAATGAAATATTATTTCATCAATACAAAATCTCCACTGTCTCCGTATAAACTGTGTACGCAATTACAACTTATTAGACAACTTGTCCACATGTTTGTATCAGTCCACTAAAACATGACGACAGAGTGATAGTCTTTTCTCATCAATCGGAGGATGAGGTTTGGCAAACAGAAGCATACCATATACCGAGTCCCACCACTGAAGAAGAGAAAGACTGAAATGGGACAACAGAAGACAAGAAAAAAACCCAGGCTGCCCTCCTAGGACCAGAAGTTTCGGAAGCAATCACACTGGCCTCTGTGTGTCTGCAGTGGAAAATGGATAAATTAATAGATGGCGTAAGGGGAATCCCATGGGAAGGGTCCTGCAAGCATCTGTGGAGGCCATCAGTGAGTCCCAAACCTGCAGTTTCCCCACTGAACCAACATGTCAGTGTGGAGATTTATAGCGGCATGGAAAACACACAGACGCTGCTGCTGCACATCATTATGAAATGAAACACCACAACATTCATTCGCATGCCAGGATGCGATGACAAACAACTGGTCTCAACGAGCAAAGAAGAGGAAAGAAGCGTTTCTTGTTTGTGACAGATGTACAAAGATGGAAACACAAGCATCGGTCAATGAATAAATCTGTTTCCTTGTCACACATACGCCTTTGCAAAGGTGAAGGTCAGGCAGGCAACGAGGCTGCTGAAACATGCTCATTTACTAACCTCTGGCCTTGGGAATTTTTTTTTTCATTCTTGACATTTACTAGTAATTCAGTATTTGTGAAGGGTTCTTCTCTGCCTGTGCACTTATATTTTTGTTTGCTATGATAAGATGTTGTTAGGGTAACCAGAAGTATTTGGCTATATTTTCCTGGGGAAAAAAAACAAAAACATTTTGTGACCTAATTTCAAAATCGATAAGGGGGGGGAGAATTAAGTGTGCACTAAAATATGCTTGAGAATGTTCTTGAAGGCCATTTTTCTTTTGCAAAGTGCGCAAGACCATGTATGCATAAAACTGTGGAGCAGTTGTTGTTTTGTTTTTTTAAATCTGACATCTGTTTTGAACACATTTTTGGGTGCAGTATCCAAAACTGATCTAAATTTTTCTCTATGTTGACATGATGTTGACCTAGAGGTTCCCCGTTTTCTTAAAAAATACAGAATAAATGTGTATGCATCTAAATAAAACTCTCTATGATGGAATAGTTACAAGCTTTGAAAGCAACAAAAAACAGCATAAAATAAAATAGAACTTAATCTTGTACAATGGTATGCCGATGGTTACAAGGTTAAGAGAAAAGCTAGCACTAATTCCTACTATGCTAGCTCTCTGTTTACATATATTGATGGTACCAACCTATTAGGAGCTACACATATCTCTCATCTCTCAATTGTGATTGCACAGACAAGTTGCCACGGAGCTGGAGATGAGTGCCATCATAATCAGCTCTTCTTACTCCAGTCTTACTACAGCTAATCAGTGAAATTTTGCTTATCTGTAGGGTAAGCTTTGGAGGGGGGAAAAAACTTAGTGTGCTAGAAAAAAAAGTTTGCTATTTTGGAATCAGCATGCCAATTTTATTTTTAATCAAAATAAAAAAATCTAACAACAAATAATTGTTTTCAAATTGTTCCCCAGAGTAATAATATTAATAAGTCTAATATTGGACTTATTAGTTGCTTGTTGAATGGAATGACATTGAAAATATCCAGCATCCCCACAAGATTACTCAACAAATTTACTCAAGCAGTGCAGTAGCCTACTTGTTGCAGCACTGTACACGCGGCATTGAATCACACCATTACTTTCATTGTAATTATCTTTATAAGTCAGTTTTTAACAAGTCGTCTCCTTAAACCCGTGTAATCCCCAGTGGCTCTTGAGTAACACATTTTTAAGTCTTAATCCTTTTCTACACTCTTGATGGCCAGCTGCAATGCATGATTTGTTTTCTTACCCTTTATTTTACAATAAAAGTTTTTCTTTCAGTTTGATCATCACTAACTCCTTTTTTGCTTGATACTCAAACATCTGCTAAACTTTGCACGTGCAAACTCCCATGACATCCATTGCACAAAGCCACTGAAATAACGCAACACGTCTCTTTTACAACTGCAGGACTCCAATATCTCCTTCCAGGTGGCTGCTGCAACAATGGGGGTGATTAGAGTTTAGTTATTTGGCCAGAAAACATGATTGATGTAAAAGTGATGCATGAAATTTGATGACATATTGGAAAGAAAGCAACACATTTAGCAATAAATTATCACACATTTGCATCTCGACCCTTATTGCTCCCTGGTGACTTTGTACTTGGTGCCAATATGGACAGCAAAACGTCAATCCTATTAATCATCGTATCACTCACCAACCAAAAAAACAGTCTGTACTTTCTCCCGCTGCCCGAAACAATAACCCCATACCAGGACCGGGTCCAAGCAGCAATCTTTTGGATCGCTTTATCCCGCTTGGACTGTTTATGGTCATACACGATCCAACGTTTGAAAAAAAAGCAGCACATGTTTGGCATAGCTGCGATCTTGGCCAAGTCTTTTTCACTGGAGGTAGCTTTAATCATAAAACGTGTCTTGCTTTGTAACATGGGATGTTAGGACTGTGTGGTCTGGGTCAGGTTGAGCCACCCCCGGGATGTCAAAATTGAAATCAACAAACTGACTGCAGAGACAGAGAGCAATAACAGGTGTTTAAGTAGAATTAAAGCATCTTGCAACACATGATATACTGTACAGTAGATTATTGTTTTTTTTAAGTGGAACACATACACAACAACAATTCCAAAAACAAGCAATTCTGCTGAAAAGAAAACAAATCTGCAACATGTATTACAGCTAGTGCCAAACAGTTGTGGATCCAACTTTTGCAAAGTTGGAGCGATGATTCTGCTTTATATTACAGCAGGGTGAACAGACGTCCAGATTTGCCTGGACACGTCCACTTTTTGGGATCTAAAAATAGTGTGGCGGGATTTGAAAATCATCAGGGAGTTCATGATACTCAAGCTGCATATTCTTACAAATGGAAAGTCAGTGAAAAACACAATGGAAATTTATACGAAAACGTGTGATGTGATCAGGTCGTTGTGGTTGAACTGGACCATGTATAGATTCCATTCAACTGTTCTGTATAGTACAGAGGTGGGCAATCTCGGTCCTCGAGGGCAGGAGTCCTGCAGGTTTTGGAGGTTTCTCACTTCCAACATAAGCTGATTCTAATCAACAGGATCATTATCAGGTTTATGCAGAGCTTATTGATGAGCTGATCATATATCAGCTGTGTTGGAGAAGGGCAACATGCAAAACCTGCAGGTCTCCGGCCCTCGATGCCCACCTCTGGTAGAGTACAATATGCGTATGTGTAACCTGAAAACCTGACAAATGCAAACAAGACACTTAAAGGTGCATTGTGGTACTTGTCTTGTCATTACGTACTTGTCATTGTGGTACTTTTTACTCGTGACTGCCGCCTCTGGCCTAAAGTGTAACTGCAGCTTGTGTCAAGCTCGTGCAATCATTAGACTGTCTGACATGTCAGTCATTATAGCAGAATAACTTCACCTTTCAAAATGGAGCCAGATGTAAAACATTAAATTCTGACCTTACATGATTTTGCAAGCATTTTTGAACCATTGTGGATGAAAGGAATAGATTTAGTCTTTCTCCCATCTGGGTTTCTGGCCAAGACAAGCACAAATCATTCTGGTCAGATCCGTTTTCTATCCACATACGCTCAACCTTTTCTTTGCCCTTTCCCCAAGGATTTTTATTTATTTATTATTCTTTTCTTGATCGGTGCTGTCATTTGTTTATCTATGCATGACTGCATATGTGTCTCTTTTTGCAGGGATCGTAGATTAAAGGATGATAGACAGAAGGCAGAACATCCTGGAAGATGTCATCGTTGACTTCATTGGATGCATGTGAGAAGTTTAACAAACAGAAATGCCAATAACAGCACACAAATTCCCATTTATTTTATTAACAATTTGGGAAACGCCCTAATGTCACTCACAAGGTTGAGATGCAGCAAATTAAACTGATAAAATAGATGCATGTGCTGCTAAAAACACTCATAGTAGATCCATCAAATCACTGAAGTCATTGCGCTTTTGGATTGACTTAATTCATTTGGTGTTCCAGTCAGACTGAAGAAAATACAATGGGACATGTGACAAACTTGCATTACTTTAGGAATATGTTAATTAGGCTATGTTATTAAAGTCAAAGAAAGCAATAATCCACCATCTTGCATAATTTACACAAAAGTCAACTTTCCTCCCTCTGTTTTTTACATAACTAAAAAAAAACAAAGAAGCATGTAACGTGTTAAGCCGATTTGACACAAAAAGTCATGTAAATGCCTAAATCCAGATTAAACATGATGTAGCATTCCAATGCAGCACAGGAAAAGCTACTGAGGCGCTAAATGTTTGATATCCAAGCAGGTGCAAACAAACAAGTAGTGTTAAAATGTATCTGGCATGCTAATCACTGACTTGCAAAACATATACAGTCCTGCAGCTAAAGCCCGTTCTTAATCTAGCTCATAGTCACTCTTGAGAAGAGAAGCAGTCATCACGTTGTCGTCAGTGTGAGGGGCTAATGATGAAATGTGCAATGATACTGACCTTTAGTACCTGAAAGAGTTGGTTTCTCGCCAGTCTCCACGGAGCCTCAAGCTAGCAACCTGTCAACGCCATCTTATAATAAAGAAGCCATCATTTGGTGCCTTTTTTTGGAATGATTTTGGCAGCCTATGACCAATTCTGCTCAATCAATTCTGCTGGCAAAAAGAACTGTATCTTAAAAAACTGATTTTTATTTATTTTTCTTAATCACTTGTTGTTGATGTTGTCCTCAAGGAATCCTGTAGGCCAACATCACGTAGTTGGCAAAGTTTAGACAAAAAGTACATACTTGTCCAATGAATCTGAATGAGGAAGCTCTACATGGCATCATTAGTTGTTCCTCTGTATTGTCCATGTGTCCTTCTTCCTGGAAGTTGACACAATCAACTGCCTTACTGTCAATGCTCTCCGGCCTGTCCATTGACCGGCAAATCTCTGCTAATGTCGACAAACAAAAGCCTCGGATGAGCTGTCCTTCCTGCGTGTGTCATTGGCACTACCCAGGGGACCAAGCCTGGAAAAAATGCTCCCAGACTTTAGCACTCACCAGATAATTAGCTCGACTCACTGGTTCGTTTGCTCAAGACTGCTACTGCCACTCATAGTGCAGTTTTGTTATGCGGTTGCTGGATCCCTTTAAATTATCGAGGCAATAGATTTCCTCTCAGTAATTGCTTTTTTGTCTTCTACTAACACTTCCGATTCCATCAGTCTGAACTTTATTTCTGTGTGTGTTTATTCTAAATGCTTGGTGAAAACAATCAGAGCAACATCCAGTGCAAAAATCATTTTCACATACAGCAGTCGCCACCTCTTTTACGCCTGTTGTCTACAGTGTGTGCAATCTCATAGAGTGAATTTAGTGCCCTGCCGCCTGCTATTTGGGATGTTTGTAAAAGATCGCAAATTCACAATCTTAGTAGATTACGCACAACAAGCCCACAAACAGCATGCAAAGACTATCAAGGATTTTAGAAAATCAAACCCTTAGTGAAGAGAAGGGGTCCATTACCTGGATACACAGCAAAGTCACCAGTGTTAGATTAACACTGAGAGTGTTAAATCTAAACCCAGAAAAGTGTTTACATGTGTCCTCACCAATGAGTGTAAATCTTATACTTGTGTTACTTTTTCACACTTAGCCAGTGTTACGCCAACATTGTATAGTGTTAAAAATCTACACTGGTAAACACTGAGTAGTGTTGAAAGTCCTGTTCTTGGTAGCAATGCACATTTGAGTTGGATTGCAAACCATACAAAAGGAAAGGAATTGTTTGCTTCCAAACGGAAGGTCCATCGTTGGTGGAGGCTGTATGGAGTCCGATTCTTGTTTAAATCTTGATACGCTTGTTTGGAGGATTTACTGGGCCTACCAAGAAAAGGTTTGCTGGCCTAATAAGTTCCAGATCACACGTGGAATGTAAACTTGGCTGAACAGAATCACATTTTAGCATGGACATCCATGCAAGGCAGTATTGCCTCGACATTCCTCACCTTCCTTTCCTCCTTTTTATCGACCCGTCGACCTGCTGCTCGCACCTCTGTTGATGTTGAGGGACAAGTCAACAAATTAACAGTTTCCGATAGCAAATGCATCGCACAACGTTCAACCTGTGCTGCCTTGACTCATCGACAGATTGACAGATAAGCTCAGGGGTTAGCACCCATGTACAATGTACACAGTGCACATATGCACTCGTACACGCCTGTAATTAACCTCTGGGCTGCACTTGGAACGTACAAGTTCATCACTGATGTGTGGACATGTGTTTACTAGGCACTAACACCACACAGTTAGTCAGTTCACAGCCAGCTGCTTGATTTCATTGAAGGCTCAGAATACTTTTACAGGTTTCTCCCAAGGCAAACAGCAACACATTCACACAACAACATCAGAGGTTGTGAGAGTCTTTCACATCATCTTGAGTTGCCAAAAAGCTGATTTAATTAATGTATGCATGTCTCACTTTTTTTTTTAAACTTTATAATAGAACAGACGGAAACTATGAGAACCATATTTTGTGCATCAGTAGTAAGAGGGTCTCCTTTATTCACTTAGGACGTGTGGCGAAAGGCCAAAATAGTTAATTGGAAAAATAGTTCATTGGAATATCTGCTTTTGTCATTGATGTCAATAGCGAATAGAGCAGTGTCAAGTTGACAAAGCTAAGCTGATATAATTTTTATATATGATATACTGTTGACCTATACTACATACAGTAAGTTCTATTTTTCAAGAAAAATTACATGCTGTATATTTTGATCCAAAATACAAATAAACTCAATTTGGAGATCAATTGACATCAATAATAATCTTCTTTGAAAGGTACACTTTCAAAGCAACCTTCAACATAAAGTTGAGTTGAAAACGTCGCCAGTTAAAAAAACCAACAAAAAAAAACAGGCCAGGTCGCTGTCAAAGTCAAACCAATGGCCAGATGGATGTGTGTGTTTAGTGTGAATGAGATAGAATTCTAGCAAAAAGTCTTGCTGTCGCGCCATACTCTGATGGCTTTATTAGCCTCCAGTCTACATCAAACGCCTTTTGAGAAGATACCATATCAGAGAGGTACATTTGTATGCGTCTAATGGCCGGTCATGGTCAATGACAAATAGCAATCAATTTGGGTGTGTGCTTTAGGTTTCGGGTAAAGGTTGGCTGTCTCTGTAACACAAACACAAAAAAGTAATTACAATATACCTGTTCAGTGTATGAAAGGAACTTTGTGGACATTTTTAAACATTAATACCTAACCTTGAAGAAGTGCTTGCAGTATGTGCATGTTTGAGTAAGAGCAGTGGTCTATCAGCACATTAATGGCAGCCGATGATAGGTTGAGAGGAACAACTCAGTGGCTGATGACGGCCGCTTCAACACCGAGGTAGATTGTTTCGAAAGAGATATAAGGCTAATGGCGTGTCTGTTTTAACGTTTACTTGCCAAGTCAAAATTGGTTAGATGTTTAAAAAAATAAGTGAATTTTGCTCATAAGTATCCACTACGTGCTGTTCCACTTACTATGCAACACGTATTAACCCATTAAGACCTAAAGCGCCTGGCAAAACATGTCTCTAAAACCTATGAGTGACTTTAAAATCTTCTTCTTCTTTTCCTTTCGGCTTTTCCCTTCAGGGGTCGCCACAGCAAATCAGTTGCCTCCATCTAACCCTGTCCTCTGCTCTCATACCAACTACCTTCATGTCCTCTTTAACTACATCCATAAACCTCCTCTTTGGTCTTCCTCTGGCATTTGGAAACTCAGCATCGTTCTGCCAATATACTCACTGTCTCTCCTCTGGACATGTCCAAACCATCTCAGTCTGGCCTCTCTGACTTTATCTTCAAAGCCTCAAACATATGATGTCCCTCTGATGTACTCATTCCTGATTCTATCCATCCTGGTCACTCCCAAAGAAAACCTCAGCATAAACCGTAATTATTTTTTTTAAATCAGCAAACAAATGTCGCATCTGCGGGTATGTTTACCTTCAACACTGGAGCGCATAGTTGTAATAACCTCGGGAATCGAGTGGTAATTATTCGTCGTCCATTCCTTTACAAAGCCGTTGACATTTTCAATATCCTCGTTGTCAACAAACATATTTCTTAACAATATGCCACTGTCGACTGGTTACACTGATTCAAATATCTCCCGCACCGTCGTCAAACGCGTCATTTATTTCATAACTGCCACGAATCTGCGTCAGCCATAAATGCTCGAATAAATTCCAGGACATGCTACGAGGCCCACATCACCTTCTCGTGTATATTCTGATGCATTTCATCGGCTAAGAGGCCAAGAATTGGTCAAAACAAAACAAAATGATTTATTCGCTCTCCCAGCTTTAAAGGGAGAAGAGTGCAGGAGTGCTCCCGGCTTTAACAATAGAAACGCCTTCGCACGCACCTCGTCTTAATGGGTTAAAGAAATCTTTTTACAGTCAAGATTTAGTGGGATAGCATATGGAAGGTAATAGATAAGGCGCCAGGGGGCCCAAGTCATCAGGGTGGGTTATACAAGGGCCACTGTGACCAAATATCATAACTTCTGCTGTCTTTTCATTTAAATTCAAGAAGTTCAGTGCCATCCAGTCTTTGATATTTTCCAGACAGGACAAAAGTGACCATAAGGAAAAAGTGTATTTTAGCTTAGTGGGACATACATAAAATAACAAAAAAACAAAACAAAAAAAACAGCAGGGGCCCCAAAATTTAACCCTGTGGAACACCATACGACTGTGGTGCAGAGAGGGCCTCAGAGCAACCAAGGTTAACAAGTCCTGCCTCCCAAATTGGATCTAAACCTCTCTAGACCACCAATCAACTAATCAGCCAGGTTCTTCTCATCAATGAATCAGTCGATATGCTTATCCCTGCTGCAGATACTTCTTCATGTGGACGTGGGCTAAAACAAGGTAGTAAGTACACTGATGCTTAACAATGAGGAAACAGTTTAACACACAGCTGTTATCTCCTGTCTCAGCGTCTCTTATATAACCTCTGCTCATCAGTGGGGAGACAGCTGAGGTGATGTTATCCATTGAGCAGATATCATCAAATTGCACACAAAAACTGGACACGCCACTGCTGCACTCAGTTTGAACGTGAAACAAGAGAAGACATCCATTTGGAATAAATATACTTGTAGGTGTGTTTTTCTTTTGTCTTTGGTATCAAAACATGAATACTGGCGTCAAATACTGCCTTGTGAATGTAAACGGTTTTCTGTCTGTTTGCCCTGTGACTGACAAATTCAGGCTGTTAAAAAAAAAAGTATTATTCCATGGCAGGAAAAAAAATTATGTAATTTTGTGACATAGGCTGACAATCCGAACTGGCACAATTTTAGGTATGTAATTTAATTTAAGAGTCCAGTTTGCCGACAGTAAGTGGTCCCCATTCAAAAATAGTAGCAATTTTCCTCTTACGCAGTCAGGTTTAGTAATATTTGACAATTGTGGAACCAGGACTCTACTGGGATCAAAAAATTCTTTTTTTTGTGTGTGTTTTACGCGAATCAAACCTGTACTATGATTTAATGATTATTCTTCCACAAAAGACACAAGCTCAACAGCGTTTGTCCAGTGTTATGATAGTTGGGGATGATCGCCAAGACCAACAGGAATGACGTTTCACCGTATTTAGCTCAGTTACTGATTTTATTTTGGTAACTTTAATTCCTGCTTTTGTACCAATCTTTCCAACTCGATTGGGTACCTTTAGTGGACAAACTACTTTGTTTTGTGACTGGTGTTCACTCATCATAACACATTTTTTTACATTGTTTTCAACAGGCTAATACTTTAACCGGACTTCAAGATTACCTGTGCAGGTAATACACCTGTATGCCGAATATGTTTGATGGTCACAGTTTGGACAACATTTTCCAAATACAATGGATCTCTCAAATTTTGGTTTGAAAGTAGACTGAAAATGAGGTTGCATAAAATAATTGTGGTTGATCTTGAAAGTACAGTACCACAAAGTAAAAACAAATGCATGTTTACTGTCAGCTTGACAGGTCCATTTTTGATAACTTTGAACATGATCACTCTTTGTTTAATACTATATTACATACCTGTAGTAAGTGACAACAAACACAAGGGTTAATACACATCCTGCATGCATTAGGGAGGACATGGCACCAGGGAGCCTGCTACACAGGCATACGGTTTTCAGTCTCGAGGGTCAAAGCCAAAAAAAAGCTTCCATGCTCAAATGCTATAATTGCACCTTAAGAGTCCCACACAAACACAATTTGACCATTTCCTGCACTGATTCAAACATACAAAGGAAGAGAAAAGGACTGAAAAGGACATTAGGCGGCCAACTCGTGTGGTATTTAGAACCTGAAGTTTGTACTATGGGGGAAATAAAGACTTGATTGCAGAGAAGTGGCTTGCAATGAAAAAAAAGGGCAACAAGTGAAGGGAAGAGAGAGAGAAAGCGCAAAGCGGGAGCAGCAGGAGGGAGAAGGGCAAAATCGGAGTGTTGTAGACGCAGGAATGTTAATCCTCTTTGTAAGTCTCCAGCAATGATTACATTTTTCTAATTTCGGGTATAACAAGAACTTAAAGGGTCATAAATGTGGGAAAGGGATAAGTACATACATAATCACAACCTACACATTATTTCCGCTTTTATTTTATCAGCACATAAGTGCACCCATGTCACGGTCTGAGCTTTTGTAATCCTGCTAATTATTCTTCATTGAAGAAAAAAAAAAGGGCCTACGTGACAAACGAAATGCATCAGGACTGCTGCTACTGTGTGAAATGGCCCAGGAAACAGGAGCGGAGGAGTCACAGACAACCACTTAGCAGCTACGCTACGCTAATCAGGGGTGAAAGGTTGGCGCCCAAACGGTGTGTTTTTAACCCCTGCACTTCCTGGAACACTGCGATTCTCTCAGGAGGAGGATGAAGGAGACGAAGAGGAGTGCGCCTTTTCCACAGCACGGGACTCCCACCGCCGCTGGACGTTTCCCTGTCTCTTTGTGTTCTACCTCCCTGCTCTCAGCACGTTCATTGAGCTGCATCATTACCGCATATTTGACATAGAGAAAGTGAGGGGGCCCGTGTGTGTGGTTGTCTTTCATGCTGGTGTCAACAGGGGCACAGGTTGGAGTATTTCCTTGCCTGTCAGAGGTGAGGCGCTCTCACATGAGGGCTCAGACGTCATAAATCCTCTGTATTTCTTTCCATGTCCCCCTCTCGTTTTCTACATTTCTCTGTCTCTCTCGGTCTCTCAGCCCACACCATTGCCACAGTGTTGAAAACCATCCCATTTATAATTCCTCTTCCAAGTACTCCTGAGAAAGAAAACCGCACACACAACTAAGAGGGTCTCACTTTTACACAGTCGCCACAATTGTACACTAATGCCACGCTGATGTCTTATTATGCCTGTAAAAGGGATCCATTTGTTCCCTATGATAATACGAGGGCTCTAATGTTGAAAAAGAGTCTTGCACAAGTACAAAAAAATGTCATAGGAAATAATGAAAAACGAAGCGAGAGATCTTAAAACAATAAGCTGTGTACTTAAGTTTAACAATAATGACAACAGACAGACTGAAAATCTGAGAGATTTGTGCTTTTGCTTGGAAGGCCAGTCTCTTCGCATTAACGCAAAACACAAGTGAACTTCAAGTACATTCAGTTAATCCTCTTTTACTAGTACCGACACTTTGGACTGAGCAGCCGGGACAGACGTGTTTACTGATTTTGTTCGTCACAATAGGTTCCTGTTCCCATTCTGCGGTGGTCACTGTATTTTAGCCATCACTGGTACCCTTCTGTGATGATATCACAAAAATAAATAAATAAATAAATACAAATGAATGTGCAACACTTATGTAGGAGTAATCCTTTACTTTTTTTTTTTTTTTACATGGAAACTACCTTTTAAATGTTGCAATGTTTCTGCATCTAATTCTAGTCCCCTCATGCTAAGCTTACGGTGACCAAATTTTCAAAATAAAAAAACGGAACGGTTAAATATACAATACATTTCACCAAATGTATTCGCTAGTCAATCTTCGTCAATGGGTGCGGAACGTTGCGAACGAAAGATGGTGGAATTGGGGAGGTGAATGAAAGGTGGCGACACAGGCTAGTAATCACTAATTACAAAGCTCAGCCGGCGAGTGGCAACTAGAGGAGAACTAGTAGTAGAATTAGGGGAGACCAGGGTTAGTTGTATCCTACGTGACATATTACCCTATTTAGTGTGACAACGTACCCGTTGGTGGGGCAACATGTCACATGTTCACTCCCTCTATTTGATGGCTTATAACTCCAAAAAAAATACTTACGAGTTAAGATTTTGGTCTTTCATCTGGTGTACATTTTGTTTGTTTGTGAGATATTTATTCAAAACGCTGCACTGACACAAATTGTGTAAATGACATGAATACAAAAAAAAAAAAAAAAGACTTTGGTCCTTCATCTGGTATAGATTTTGTTTATATATGATGTATTGATTCCAAGAAATATAAAGGAGTATAAAAAGTGGTACTACTAGCCCCGGTCTCCCCTACATTTCCCATGTTTCTTAGATGTGAAAGCAGCAAATAGTTCTAGTTTTGGTCATTGACTATTGCCTGCTTTTGATTAGATGCGGTCCATGACAACACTGTCACGTTTTGGCATCCCCTTATCAAATGGTACCAGCAATCACAGTGGTCAAGTAGGGCCTACCTAAAGGGTGGAGATAAACTGACAATTGGTTGTGAAAGAAATGCTGGATTCAATCCATTGTTGTCCATTGTTTACCAAATCTGGCACTTGGTTTTTCTTTCATTAATTGTTGTCATTGTCATGATGACACATCACATTTACATGGCTGACAAAGCTTATCTATCACCACACTAGTCAAAATAGGCCGCCGGACTACTTTGTTTGAAGGTGACTGTGGACGCCCATAGGAGCTTTTTCACACGCTCTCACGTGGCACTTTCTCCCTACATATACATATATATAATCCTCCTCCCAGCCATGATCATTAACATTCTCACACTGAAGTACAGTTTTATCACGTCAGACGGCCCTTTGAAGCTGATCCATGCCAGCTCTGTTTGCGTGCTCACCGCACGGCTATCTGAAAGATTTACACGGCCACTAATCTGATGAGAACTGCTAGGTAGTCTGACATCCATCAGCATCGCGCCTCAGTGGGATCGACTCAGCAAAAGATGAGCTAACGCATCTGGACGGCACTCTTTGAGATCAAGAGAGCCTCGATGTGTTGAGTAAGTGGCTGATAAGTCCAAAGCTGTCACCTCTGGGGTGGCTCAGTCTTTAGCCTGCACACCTTCCACACATTCTTTGATGGGTAGGGGATTTCCCATTGCACATAGTAATGCAAATATGCACATCACATTAATATTGACCTACTGTATGACCAGAATTATAAAGTAAAGGACTTCTTATGGGACACACAGTATTATATTACACATGACTGCCCTCTTCTGGTCTTTTTTTCCAGGTTTCTGATTGGCTAAAATGTCCTTAAGGATTTAACAAACTTAAAATGTTAGCTTCTGCTTCAGTAGGATGCAGCAATGGCATCACCATCAAAAATAGCAAGTGTCATCAACCTGTGGAATACTGACCTCATCAACCAGTCACTCTTTAAAGAGCTTACATTAACAAGCTTTCGTCTAAATTTGCAAACGCTCTGACCTTTAATTTCACCTTCAGCCCACCCACCCCCTTCTCCTTCCGTTTCCTCCAGTGCCAGTGGAAGAAATGAGGGTCACTTGAATTGGCTCATGTGTCCCTTGACACAATTTGTTAATTTCACTCTCTGGACAAACAATCTCCAAAACACCAGCTGTTGCCATGACAGTGCTGCTGAGTAAATAAGAGATGGAGAATAATGTCATAGGAGGAAGGCTATGTAAATGTGATTTGTTGGAAAGAAAGGTCAAGTGTGTGTGTTTGTGTGCGTGTGTGTCTTTTTGCCACTTTATATACTGCTCCCAAGAGAGCCAGCTTGGCAGACCATCATGGATAGTGCAAACGCACACTGACATCTTTATTTCAGTTACCTAGCTTGCTACACACTACTGCACATGCACATTTCCTGGTGCTGAAAAATACAGTGAATTACAAGGTTGTACATTTAGGAGAATGTGGCAACTAACTGGTATACATGGGAATTAACTTGTAAACCCCCCCACAATCTGCTTCCTCCTCAGGTCATTAAATCGGTGGAGGCTGGTGTCTGTGGATCTCACTCGGCTTTGTCTGTCCTTCCTTCCTTTCCTCAGTCTCTCCTTCGGTCTCTTGAGGTCTCCCTGATTTTTTTGGGGGGGATTTGTTGGAATTTAGATGTTTCTGGGGTTGGGGAAGAATTCTGGTGGGTGGCCCGGTGGGTGGTGTCTGGTCGGTGCTGGATTTCACCTTTCTTGGTTTTCTTTGGTCCCCTCGGGTCTCCTGACGGCGATGTTCGGTTTAGGTGAACGGTATGGGATTTTTTTCTAATAGGTTTTTGGTGAGCTAACAAATACACGCACGCACGCACGCACGCACGCACGCACACATAATCACCCACATACAAAAAAAATAAAAATAAATATATATATATATATATATATATATATATATTAAAAATAATAATAAAAAAAAATAGCAATGATGATGACATTACCGAATGAACAATACTGAGCTCTTAAAAAAATAAAAAAAAACTTGTAAACCCCCCTCCCCCCAAAAAAGAGCGCTGATGATGACATGTTGATTCGGGTAGGCTGCCGAATGGATAATACTGAGCTCTCAAGAGATAAAAAAAAAAAAAAGAAAAAGAAAAGAAAAAAGAAAACAAAGAAAAAAGGGGGAATCCCTTGTAATTCCAGGTTAGTCTACAATAGGAAAAGGGGAAAACAAGAATTTACCTAAAACGACGGACAGAGCCCTAACCCTTGCCCTGCTTTACTGCAGTTCATTGTTTTTACTGTATATAGTATGTAACTAACCTGTAAAAGCAAAGCTCAATAGGTCTACTCATTCAAAGAGTTCACCCACTTCAAGGTCAAAGAATTCCCACTTCCAAGATGTGACAGGAAACTATGCATACACACTGAGTCTTTCCATTGGCCGGGTCATGGAGAACATAACCTGCAGACCTCCGAAGAAGTGCCTGGCTTCATATCACACAGTTTAGCTGTAAATCTTAGCTTTCTTGATGTATTTCTGTTATAGTTGGCATCGCTGTGTGAGCATGACTGTGTATATCGGTGTGTGTGTGTCTTTGTAACATGGAACAATGTGTTTTTGTCTTGCACAGATCGTGAGCCTACTATATGTGCCCTGTGTTATTTAAATTGAGTAAATGTTGAAATAATACAGAAATAAAACTAGGTTTATAGTCTGATGGAATGTATTGACAGAATTTTGTGATTATACATTGTATTGTTGTATATACTTGCCAAATACTATTATAAAAGATTGAAATCTTTTTCCTTTCACTTCCCCATCTGTATTCTACATCTAACTCGCATCATTCTACAATTTCCCCAAAGTTATTGTGCCTTCAGTGCAAGTGAAATGATCAAATAACATTTCTAGTTATGATTTGTGTGTCAAGAGCAATAACACGTGAATTATGGATTGTTTCGAAGCTACATTGTATCTCTTTTATAGAAACATAAACAGTAAAGGATAGAACGATTCATATCCTGTCCAGATATTGTGTTAAATTATTTTTTTTTAGTAGTTCATCTGCTGTTTGGAAATGGCGTACACAAAACTGTGATGACATCCACCACACAAGTCCATGCAGCTCAGATTCTGTCCGCCTACTTCTCGAAAATCAATCTCACCAAAATCGGATTACACTACCTGCGCTAATATTTAGACGGGGTTCTAACAAACGTAAAATCTGGTGTACTTTCAGCCACCAAATTGTAAGATGTGCTGGGCGCATGTCAATAGAAACACCATCAGTATGCTGGAATGACCAGCAAAGAGATGAACCAAAATCCCAAACAAGCGTATAAATGCTTGCGTCGGCATGAAAATCAGAATACACAGCAGCCACGCTTGTCTACGTGTATGGAGCTTTTGTACAATTTCCAGAAAGAAAAAATAATAATTGAAATTTGGCCTTGCTTCACTATGTTTTTGTAAAAGAGACACGATGTAGCTTTTAAACAGAACTCTGTGGTGCACTTTACCCATAAATCACAGCTAAATACGCCATTGGATTAGTTCAGTTGCATGGCAGAACAGCACTGCATCATTATCCATGAAAATGCAGCAACACCCTGATCTATTGAACTCATACAATTTATATGAGGTATGGCCCTGCCCGTGCATTTGGTTCTTCTGGGTGGGGTCCAGTTGGCCCTCTATCACATACTTAATCATCTGGGCCCCAATGAGCATGAGCACATCTGGAGCTTTAACAAAGATCTCCGGGCCTGAGGCGAGTCACAGTGTGGCCCGTCAAGGTCAACACGTGCTGCAGCACCTGGACTCTAGAAGACGAGCCAAAAAATTGCAAGCGGATTAATGAGCATACAGTGATGTTAGTGATGCTAGTTTGGCGATCAGTCAACATTACAATTGTGGCTTAGGTCACTTTCTTTACGTGTGTGTGGGGGGGGGGGGGTGCAAGGATGTATGTATGTATGTATGTATGGATGGATGTATGGATGGATGGAGGCACTAATGGTTGACAATGGATGGATGAATGGATGATGGTTGGATAGATGGACTAATGGTTGACAATGGATGGATGGGTGGATGGAAGGATGATGGATGGATGGATGGATGGATGAATGGATGAATGGATGATGGTTGGATAGATGGACTGATGGTTGACAATGGATGGATGGGTGGATGGAAGGATGATGGATTGATGGATGAATGAATGGATGATGGTTGGATAGATGGACTAATGGTTGACAATGGATGGATGGGTGGATGGAAGGATGATGGATGGATGGATGGACTAATGGTTGACAATGGATTAATGGATGGATGGATGGATGAATGGATGATGTTGGATAGATGGACTAATGGTTGACAGTGGATGGATGGAAAAACTAATGATGGGCGGATGGACTAATGGTTGACAGTGAATGAATGAATGGGTTGGTTGGTTGATGAATTTCGTAGCTACATGGATGTGGATGGGTTAATGGATGAATGGATGTAGAGAATAAATGGATGAATGATCAGGTAATGGCGGATATCAATTATTATTTAATGGATGGATGGATGGATGGAAAAACTAATGATGGATGGATGATGGGTGGATGGATGGATGGACAAATGGTTGACAATGGATGGATGGGTGGAAGGAAGGATGATGGATGGATGGGCTAATTGTTGACGATGGATTAATGGATGGATGAATGGATGATGATTGGATAGATGGACTAATGGTTGAAAGTGGATGGAGGGATGGATGAAGGCACTAATGGTTGACAATGGATGGATGGATGAATGGATGATGTTTGGATAGATGGACTAATGGTTGACAATGGGTGGATGAAAGGATGATGGATGGATGGACTAATGGTTGACAATGGATGGATGGGTGGATGGAAGGATGATGGATGGATGGATGGACTAATGGTTGACAATGGATGGATGGATGAATGGATGATGGTTGGATAGATGGACTAATGGTTGACAGTGGGTGGATGGATGGATGGATGAAGGCACTAATGGTTGACAATGGATGGATGGATGAATGGATGATGTTTGCATAGATGGACTAATGGTTGAAAATGGATGGATGGGTGGACTAATGGTTGACAATGGATTAATGGACGGATGGATGAATGGAAGATGGTTGGATAGATGGACTAATGGTTGACAGTGGATGGATGGATGGAAAAACTAATGATGGATGGATGATGGATGGATGGACTAATGGTTGACAGTGAATTATAAATGGGTTGGTTGATGAATTTGGTAGTGACATGGATGTGGATGGGTTAATGGATGAATGGATGTAGAGAATAAATGGATGAATGATCAGGTAATGGCGGATGGAAATGATTATTTAATGGATGGATAGATAGATGGATGGAAAAACTAATGATGGATGGATGATGGATGGATGGGTGGATGGATGGATGGACTAATGGTTGACAGTGAATCAATGGATGGGTTGGTTGATGAATTGGTTGATGATGGATGTGGATGGGTCAATGGATGAATGGATGTAGAGGACAAATGGATGAATGAATGATCAGGTAATGGCGGATGGATAGCGTTATTTAATGGATGGATAGATGGATGGATTGATGGGAAAACTAATGATGGATGGATGGATGGATGGATGGACTAATGGTTGACAGTGAATGGATGGATGGGTTGGTTGATGAATTTGGTAGCTACATGGATGTGGAGTGGTCAATGGATGAATGGATGTAGAGGTAAATGGATGAATGAATGATCAGGTAATGGCGGATGGATAGGATTATTTAATGGATGGATGGATGGACGGATGAATGGATTGGAAGGGTGACTGGCTTGATATATGGATGGATGCATGGTAGATACACTGATAGATGAATGGATGGAAAAGTGGGTGGATAGATGAACAAATGAATGATATTTTTTATCCGTGAATGATAAATAGATATACAGTGCCGGACAAAAGTTTGGACACACCTACTTATTCAATACTACGCTTTATTTTCATGACTCTGTACATTGTAGATTCTCACTGAAGGCATATGACAACAACTATCGAACACATTTAGAGTTATGTACTTAACAAAAAAAAGTGAAAATAATCAAATAAATACATAAATAAATAAGCTCCCCTTTCTCTGATTACTTTTTTGCACATTTGTGGCATTCTCTCGATGAGCTTCAAAAGATAGTCACCTGAAAGTGTTTTCCAACAGTCTTTATGGAGTTTACAGAGGTAAGAATGTCAAGAGTATGCAAAAAAAGTAACCAGAGCAATGGATGGCTATCTAGAATCTAGAATCTAAAACATGTTTTCAGTTATTTCCCTTTTTTTTTGTTAAGTACATAACTCAACATTAGTTCATCAATAGTTGTGATGCCTTCAGCGAGAATCTACAAAGTAACAAGCCATGAGAATAAAGCAAATGCATTGAATAAGAAAGTCCAAACTTTTGGCCTGTACTGTAGATTGATTTAATGCTGGATGGATATGTAAATGTGGGGATGGACAGTGTTTTAATGATTTTTACTGTTAAAGAAGCAATTTTGACCCCCCCAAAAAACATTTTAAAAGTAGCGACTTCACTTAAAAAAGGGTTTATGTTGATAATTTGACTGTGAAACCAATTATTTCCCTTATTTCCTTATGGGAAATAGGAACAAATGGAATGTGGACCAGCAGCCTTGAATAAATTGCTTTTGACCTCAGAGTGTCCACTATATCCTGCATTTCCAAGTCAACACAACATGATCAATGATCGCATCAATCTCAGCAGACCCAGAAACGTCCTTTCAACTATGATGCAGCCGGATGTTCCTTTCAGATAGCTGAACATCTTCCAGAGTGCTTCTTGCTCCAAAAGACATGTCAGTATGAAATATGAACAGTTTCCAGGGCACGCACACAAGTGTACTTTTACAGATGCACTCCCAGCCACATCGCGCACAACAGCAGCAGCATTTCCGCTTTTGATCTACTCTCACCTGTGAGGAATTAGTAGACGCTTAAATACAAATGACATGCTGATCTCAATATCATCTCACATTTTCCCCGCCGTGTGTCCACCTGAGAGACATAAATCATTGACAGCAGGCCCGCTGAGCCGCTGCCAAACGCACTCACACAAAAGCACACTTCGGAGAGAAACCAACTTGGCACTGCTGTCAATCATTTTTTGGCAAAGGCTGAGTAGAAAAGTGTAGGAAATTATGGATATTGAATTAGTGGAATAACAGTCTTCAGTCACAGTCGCACAAAGCACACATACAACACTGAGGTAGGTGTGTGTGCATGTGTGTGTAGGCCTCAGCAGTAATTGTGTTTGATGGCCACTTCCATCCCTTATTTGAATGCATGTGGCGTAATATTAAACGTTGTGTTTGGCCACTTGGTTGACCTGAAGGACCGCTGTGTGAAGTGGGCATGCTCAGAAGAGTTATTGAAACATTTTCACATGACTCATCCAAGATGAAATATTGAATGTGTTTCAACTAAAGCTAAATGGCTCTTTATGTTTCTTTTGAGCATATTCTTATTTTTTTGCTCTTAATCCTAAAGTGAGGCGCTCGATGTTTGCGAGGGAATGCATTATTCTACTTGTCTAAAATAAAATGAGTGACTTAGAAAGAAAAATAAATGGAACTAGCAAAGATTTCTTGGGACCGCATCAGACTGAATGATCGGTTAGCATTTCTGCCTCACAGTTCTTCATATCTGACCTTTGCCAACATTAATTATTAAGTATTATTAATCAAGTGTTTTTAAGAGTACTTAACTCATTCACTCCCAGCCATTTTCACTGAAGCAACCTCCTTCACTCCCAGCTGTTTTACTGGATTTTGACTGATTTTGCGAGGCCCACAGAGTATTGTGTTCTATTGCTATAAAAACATGGAACCCACCAGGAGAAAGATTAGAGTCTTTTCTTGTTTCAGAAAAAAAGTATGTTTCTATCTGTTTCCGTTTTGCCGCAATTAGCATTAGAGTATATCTAAGTTTCATCATTATTCACAAAGCTGTTTAAAACAGGGAAAGGAGCTTTTTTCAACATGGCCCTGGTTGATCTCTTAAACTCTGCTGCCAACTGCTGGCCGTTTTTGTAATAACTACCATTGCTTCAACCATTCTCTTCAGTTCAGAGGCTACATCCAAGCCTTTTGTATGCTCTAGCATAAATAAAAAAAAACATAAATACAAAAAAAAGTATAGATACGTCTTTGGGAGCATGGTGATATTTAAAATAGAACGCATTTATACGTTTTGGGGAGCTAATGAGTTTTAATCTCATGACCTCTGGTGTGTAACTTCTAATGCTAGTATGCTACATAAATCACAAACCTTTTGTACAGCAGTGGAAATTTTACTATAAAACTTCCACTCTCTGTATATGTATGATGATGATGTAGGCATCCGATCACGTGATGTTCATGTTTGCGTGTACTTTTCACCTCCTTCTCATCCTCACTCACAAACACATCAACATGGAGGTCCACCTAAGCTCCGTGGACGTCCGTTTCCTGTATCTTTATTCCGCCGCACATGATGACATGATCCTCCAGTGGCTTTATTCTCAATCCCCTTAGAGATCCATAACAAGGATACCAGGATGGAAATAAAGCAAAGGGGAAGCCATGCCAACAAAACATGAGTCTGTCTCGGCTTCCATTTGATTTAGCTGTTGCTCTTGTGGTCGGCGCAGGCTGAGCTCAGTGTTTCGTCTTTGCCAACTTCTTTCTTGAATAGATGATTTCATTTTTGTTGTTGTTTTATGGAGATTTTAAGGAAACATGAACGAGGTAATAGATCACTTCCTGTTTCAGTTCATGTTGACTCATTCACCATCCACTTCACGTTGCCTTTATAACACAAGGAATCAAGTTTACCTTGTTTGGGCACACTTTCTTTGTATTTAGTAACATTTTATGGAAACCAAAATGGCGAACAGAATTGGGACATTTGGACATACAGGAAGTGAAAATATGGAGTTTGTGGTTAGCTTGCACTCTTATGGATTGACTTTGTACAAGATTTTGTGAGTGTTCTACTGAGCTGCCCTCAATTTTTTTTTTTTTTTGCAGTACACTAATCTTATAATGTCACTTAAATCATTGCCAGTTGTAATGGACATTTACCAGAACAGGCTCACATACAGTATGATCAGATGTTTTGTCTTTGGTGTAAACTTGGTGAAGCAGCCTTTGGATCATTCTCACATACTCTTGTGAATTGTTTGTGAATCTGTCATTGGGAATTAATGAACTCTACTTTAAAACCCTAACTACTTTGAAAACTGAGGTCACACATTCTGAAAGTTTTTTTTTTTTACGCAATTTACAATCAAAACTTTTTATTTACCATATTTCAAACCCTAACTCTCCTTTGAAACCCTACTTGAAACTCTACTTTGAAACTGTAAGTATTTTCAAACCTGACAGTTGAATTTTGTAACGACATTTTGTAACAGCAGTTATAGATTGTGACCCTGCTTTGAAATCTTAACTCAAACCCTACTTAAAACCCTAACCCTGCTAAATAATAATAATAATAATAATAATAATAATAAACATAAAAAACCTGAGGTCACACATTGTGATTCTAAACAGGAAGAACCCACTTTGCACTGTCAGGCGGATGTGCTAACCAATCAAACAAATATTGACACAACAAATGGACCATGGAACAAATCATTTTATTACAGTGTTTTTATTTCCTGTCTTTTTTTTTTATTACAAAGAAAGTGAAGGTCCTGGAATGTGATGAATTTGACCTCAAAGCAGCGTTGGGCTGAATACTAAAAACCTCAGAGGAAAACGTTTAACCCACAAACAGTCACCATATATAACAATAAACATATGTTTGCTCGTTGGATCATATCTTTTTCATCCATTTAGTATGGCCCTCAAAGGCCTTCTGCTAATTGTTCCACTGTCCCAACAAAAATGGGATGAGATTGTACACACAAGCACAGGCAGATACTCTACAACTCAATGCAAACTATCTCAATTTCAGCAGACATCTGTAATGAGCACTGAGTCATTTTTAAGTAATGGATGCAATTTTTGGGCGACCAGGGGGAAAAGATGGCGTAAATCAAAACTCCAAGTGATATCCGAGAGGGAAACTCCTGTGTGCCATCTCTGGTCGCCATATCTTTAATTAATGTTAGTCTAAATGGAAGCACTCAACTGACTGTGCATGGTAAAGACTTGCTGATGTTTCAATTTTGCCACCGTCGCATTTTTTATGAGGCTCCCTCAGGCTGCAGCTTTGCTGAGTCAGACGTTGGACAGATTAGGCAGAGTCGACTGCCACCCTGTGACTCCAAATGCATCCAACAGCAGAAGAGGAAGAGACAAATATTTGAAATACATTTACTGTTTACAGCATTTTGGCCTGGGAAGACTTTGGAGTCAATTTGGACTGTCTTAATTTTATTTTGATAAGTTTGGTATACGTATTCCTTTCAATGAAATAAAGTGTTTGGATTCAGATTTAGCAGAGGACGTGAGATCAAGTCCGGGTACTCCGGTTTCCTCCCACGTTCCAAAGACATGCATGGCAGGTTAATTGAACACTCCAAATTGTCCATAGGTGTGATTGTGAGTGTGGATGGTTGTTTGTCTTTGTGTGACCTGTGATTGGCTGGCAACCAGTTCACGGTGTATCCCGCCTACTGCCCGAAGGCAGCTGGGATAGACTCCAGCACCCCTGCGACCCTTGTGAGGAATAAGTGGTCACGAAAATGGATGGATGAATGGATGGATTAAGATTTAACACTGGCACAACACAAAATCACTTAGGAAAAACTATTTTTTTTTATACAAGACGAGACTTAATTGGAAATCAAGCATTACAAATCAATTCATGGCCAAAATCAAAGAACTAAAATAACATGGAACAAAAATCTAATGAAAATAATAACTTAAAGTGCCAGTCTCATTTGTAGTATTAAAAATAAACATTGAGTCTACACGTGTTTTCATTTAATTAATTCAACTTAATTTTATGTAATTTATTGTCTTTGGGTGGATGACTTAAATTAAATTAAGTAGTTGTATGTATGTATGTTGTATGATTGTATGTTTACATTATTTAAATAATTTGTAAAGTTTATTTGAATCAAAATCAGACAGGTAAAGCTTGATATTTAATTAGACTCACCGGCCACAACAAAAAGGTACGGTATGCAATACAATCTAATGACATCCAAAATTAGAACATAACTTTGTTTTGTTTTGTTTTACATGTATTGTTTTATTTTATTGTGGACATTGTGTTATACGATCATATATGCTATTGGTGAGATTCTGACATGTTGCTAAAACTACTCTACCTCGAGTAGGCAGATTTTTTTCCCTTTTGGGGGGGTGGGGGGGTGTACAGCTCCATTGCACGGGATTATTCGTGCAAGGTGTATATCACTGGAATTGCAATGTGTCAATTCCTCCTCTAGGTGGCAGTATATCGCAGCAAATGGAGAAATACAAAACCTCAACACAAGTCCTATGATGAAACAAAATCATCACAGTGACTCCAAAATGAATGAATAAATGAATACATAAATAAATAGGCCCAGATAAGGAAAATAATGTGCTATTTTGAAATGCCGCACTCAAATAATCACATTCACCCAACTTTGTGTGAGATAAAGATACACATTTAATCCAGAACCCTCCAAAGTGTCACCAGACAGACTGTCATGCATATTCACGTTATGCAGGTGTTGTTGTTGTTGTCGTAATATAAATGCATTTGCACACATGAAGTGACAGGTATGGTGTTGAAAGAGTGTGATTGATTGAGACTTGTCTGCCTTATCGCCGTGAGTCATGTTTGCACGGTGCTGCGCTTTGAGGTCAGCGGACGTCAGTTTAACGTCACCATGTGACAAAACAAACAGTCAGGCATGACAGCATAATCTATTGTACACTAAAGAGGCACCCCTGACCATGTTCCTGACTTTGGGTCTTTAGTATCTGTGCGATAGTAAGGAATTAAGAAATATCCAACAAAATGTACGTTATTAGTGAAATATCCTACTTTATGCATACAAATGTGAGAACATAGGCTACAGAATATTTCCTTGGTAGCAGTAGCAAATATTGTATATGTAAACAAGAAATATATTTAAATTGACCACAGAAGAATTCAGTTGGCATCGTGAAGCATAATATTTAAAGGACACTGCTATGATATCATTAAAAGCTAAAAAGTGACAGAATAACCAAGTTTGAATTTCCTCAAGGTGTGACAATCATAACTAAGTAACGTAAACATACTATGCCATATAATACTTGTCATTTTGTTGCCTCAAAAGACACCTGGTGCTCCTTGAGTAAGAAAATGTAGTAGGACACCGTATGATGAAATTCCACAACATTGCTCTCTTGCATTGTCAATCAAAACTGAGCATTATCCTCTTGATAAGAGATGAGTATTTGTATGGGATCTCATGAGATAATATAAGTGGTCATAATGTTGTGGCCAGGTGCTATGTAATATTGTACTACAAGAAAAAAATATTTGTTATTGTCAAAGTTTTATGTAATATTGTACTACTAGAAATGATATAAGAGTAGCATTGCAATGCATCTGATACGTTTTTAAGGTGCCGGAAAGAAAGAAATCAAAGATTAGTCTCTTCATTTAGCTCACTTGTCTAGTGTTCACCGTGGTCATCAATTCGCATTAATCTTGATTTAGCACTCTGATTGCACTATACAATACGTGCAGTATGTACTCTCTCTCTCTCACACACACTTAAGTGAGCCAAGAGCGAGAGCTGCTGATGTCCATGAAATCAAACCTGCATCTCTGAATCACTTGCTGCCTATCAACACCTGATTAAAGAGAGCTTGAGTTTATATTTGTGGCATGATTGCCTTGCAGTCACTTAGCAGCACCTCTGTGTGTGTGTGTGAAGAGTTAATTATCCATCTGACTTGAGATAAATACATTTGGAGTCATTATTTTCAGAGCCAAGGCTTTCCATTTTTGTCCCATCAAATATTGTATAAAGGGGCGGTGCCTGAGGACGACCCCACAGACCTCGGATGCTTCTCAAGCAAGGACAGGCCATACCCCCCACCCCACCACCGCAGATGCCAAAGCATGACAGACGCACAGAACTGAAGACAACGTCACTAACATGGGTAGCTTTTAACAGATCTTTTCACACATAAACATGCTCCTACTGGTATCTAAATATAAACAATCCCTCGGCTATGTTGAATGGCTGCGAGTAAAAATCTGGTGTATCACTTTAATCTCTGCTGATTTGCCTTTACCCTTGAAGAGTACATATTCGTGCGCCTTTGCTTTTACGCCCCGTTTCATGTGTAATGGAGCCAAGGTCCCACTGGTGGTGTTTTTTTCATGGGCAATGAGAATAGAAATATATATATATTTTTTTTTACGCTGCATTTTAAGGGTGGCTTTTGAATGTATCACTGGGCATTCTGATGTATTCATTATTCCGTGCATCCAATGTATCGTCACAACACCTTTTTCTTATAAAACTAGTAACTACTGTAATACAATAGCCTGTATGCTATTGTATTACAGTGGATTTATACAAACCCAATTCCAAAAAAGTTGGGACACTATACAAATTGTAAATTAAAACTGAATGCAATTATGTGGAAGTGCCAAATTTCTATATTTTGTTCAGAATAGAACATGGATGACTGATCAAAAGTTTGAACTGAGAAAATTTATCATTTTAAGGGAACAATATGTTGATTGTAAATTTCATGGTGCCAACAAATCTCAAATCAAAAAAGTTGGGACAGATAGCAATAAGAGGCTGGAAAAGTCAATTGCACTTATTAAAACAAAACAGCTGGAAGACCAGTTACCACTAATTAGGTCCATTGGCAACTTGATTGGAGTATAAAAAGAGCTTCCCGGAGTGGCAGTGTCTCTCAGAAGCGAAGATGGGTAGAGAATCACCAATTCCTCTAATGTTAAGGAAGATAGTGGAGAAATATCAGAAAGGTATCAGACCATGATACCATAGACCAGTGAAAAATTGCAAAAAGGTTGAAATAATCATCATCTACAGTGCATAACATCATCCAAAGATTCAGAGAATCTGGAACAATCCATGTGTGCAAGGGTCAAGGCCGAAAAATCATACTGGATACCCATGATCTTCATGCCGTTAAACGGCACTGCACCGCAAACAGGAATGCTTTCTGTAAAGGAAATCACAGAAAGGGCTCAGCAATACTTCCAGAAAACATTGAACACAATCCACCGTGCCAGAAAGCCGTTGCCAGATGAAACTCTGCAGTACAAAGAAGAAGCCATTCCTAAGCAGACCAAGAAGAGCAGGCGTTTCTCTGGGCCAGGGGTTATTTAAAATGGAGTGTGGCAAAGTGGAGACCTGTTTTGTGGTCAGACGAATCATGATTCGAAGTTCTTTGTGGAAAACTGGGGCGCTGTATCATCCTGACTAAAGAGGACAAGGACAACCCAAGTTGTTATCAGCACTCAGTTTATAAGCCTGCATCTGTGATGGTATAGGGTTGCATGAGTGCGTGTGGCATGGGCAGCTTCCATATTTGGAAAGGCATCGTCAATGCAGGAAGGTATATTCAGATTCGAGAACAACATATGCTCCCATCCAGGCATCATCACTTTCAGAGAAGATCTTGCATTTCTCAACACGATAATGCCAGACTACATGCAACACCAATTAAAACATCGTGGCTGCGTAGGAAAAGGATCCGGGTATTGAAATGGCCAGCCTGCAGTCGAATTATTTCACTTATAAAGCACATTTGGCGCATCATAACTTTCTAAACTTGAGAAACTTGTCTTCTCGATCCCCAGACATTTGCAGACTTTTGTAAGAAGAAGAGAGGATTCCTCACAGTGGTGAAAATGGCCTTGTCCTAATTTTTTTTTTTAGATTTGTTGACACCATGGAATTTAAAATCAACATAGTTTTCCCTTAAAATGATACATTTTCTTAGTTTAAACTTTTGATCTGTTCTCTATGTTCTATTCTGAATCAAATGTAAAAATTTGGCACTTCCACATAATTGCATTCAGTTTTTATTCACAATCTATATAGTGTCCCAACTTTTGGGGAATTGGGTTTGTATATACACAGTGGTACCTCGGAGTGTGAACATAATTCGTTCCTGTGAAGTGTTTAAAGTCCGAATTGTTCAACCTCCGAAACATGTTTTCTCATAGGAAATAATGTAAATGCAAATAATCCGTTCCCAAGCTCCAAAAACAGAAAATTCCTAATTTAATTTATATTCATTTTGTTACATGTAAACCTGGTACAGTATTTACACAATAAAAAATACCTCACCTTTTTTGTTGTGGTGTGATGGCATCAGTGGATGAAAAATGCTACGTTGCGTTAATGGTGTATTTTACATTGGGCATATTGACTACGATGGGGTCCTTGAGTGCGCTCTTAAGTCAGGCACGTTGTTGAACAGCAAAGGGGGGTCCTCGTGCCAGTATTTAAGGAAGTAGTAGTAGTTACAACGGCGCGATAATCTCCTTCCTACATCCACTGTGGTTCATAGCACTGTACGTTTTTCTTTGGTGCCACTGGCACCGCTGTCTTTCTTTGGGCCCATGTTGAAGAAAATTGTCGTGGAAAAATCGAAATGCATTCGCGAATGTACGGAGCACCTTCGCGAGTGTTCACGCTCTGACTGGAAATGAGCAGCGCTTCGTCTCAATGACCGCAATGTGAGCATTCGGCATTGCTCGACTTCACTCGGCTCGGCTACCTGTTCACGGTATGTTCGGCTTTGCTTGCTTTGCTTGGGTGTTCAAACTCCAAGACCGAGGTTGAACTCCGAGGCATTTTTTAATCAGATTTTATATATATTTACTTTGGCCAAAACAAACATGCGAATCAAATATATAACTTCCATACCGGATCGGTCGAGGGCCGGGTTAACAACGACCGCCATCGGTGCCGTTGACCCACAGGGTGCCGTTGGAAACTGGACTACTGTTGGTCAAAGAAGGAGAGGAGGAAGGTGTGTTCATAGGAAGAAAGAGAAGAGGAACACCAAGAGTCTAGGACTGAGAGTAGGGACTTTGAATGTTGGAACTATGACAGGAAAAGGTAGGGAAAAGCCAAAAGGGAAAAGAAGAAGATACATATAAGGGGTGTGAGGCGATTAATTTTTTTTAATCGTAATTAATCGCAAATTATGTCATTTCTAAATGTACAATAACATGTACAATAAAATATATTTTTTCTAAGATTCATACTCTTGTTAACATAAAAATGTAAGACATGTTAAACTAAGAGAAATATGGCTGCGTATTTTAGTCATAGACACCTTAATTTCATAATAATTCATAAAATTAATGTGTTGTACTGTAAAAAACGATTGTGATATTGATTTGTGTTGAGGTCATTTCTCAGCCACTAGATAGCATAATTGCATTTGTAAGACGTTGGTGACAGCCAGTGTTGAAGGTAACGCGTTCCAAAAATAATGCGTTGCAATAATACATTACGTTTAGTCAGTAACGAAGTAATATAATGAGTTTATGACTTTCGTAACGCGTTACATTTTTGTGACCACAATTTATATAATCACCGATTAGGTGAAAAAAGCCACAAAATAAAGCACCCAAAATACAACGTAACACCAACACCGTGTTTACTGGAGTAAATATGGTCCCGCATAAATAAACCGTCTGCCGGGCTGCCAAATGTCAACTTAATGCTTCATGTTTCAAATGGAATTAAATTAAAGACAAATATATATTTGACAATGGTACTTTGGGTTCATATTGCAGACGCATCACATTCTATTTATAAAGAAGAAGAAGACAAGATATTGGAATTGTAGCCTATTGTTCACTGCATGGGGAGAAAACATCAGACACATGTTGCATATATGGGCAACAACAAAAACTTGTTATCTTTAAGGTCAATGTAATGTGTCTACTAGCCTACTAGTGGGCACGCTGACATCAAGCGGATATCAAGCTCGGTGTGCATGTTGACATCCTTGTGTGCATGTTGACATGCTTGATATCCTTGATATCGTTGACACTTTAAGGAATAAATATACAAAGTGCTTGCCGGCAAGCACTTTGAACACTTACTCATCCAGACAAGTTCTTACTCCGCCTTTATTATTCAGCATGCACCAGACAAGATCTGTGTGACTTTGGACAGCATGGTGACGCGTCGAGGATCACCTTATCACATGGATTTACATGTAAGTCAAGTCCGTGCCTTTTCATCTCATATCGCCAGAGTAGTGAGACAGGAGAAGGTACTAGATATGTTTTTGGGAAATGAGGCGATCTATGGAGAGTTTGAGACATCTACGAAAGCTGACGTCACGTCATTGCTTCGCGGAATAAATAAACCGTCTGCCGGGCTGCCAAATGTCAACTTAATGCTTCATGTTTCAAATGGAATTAAATTAAAGACAAATATATATTTGACAATGGTACTTTGGGTTCATATTGCAGACGCATCACATTCTATTTATAAAGAAGAAGAAGACAAGATATTGGAATTGTAGCCTATTGTTCACTGCATGGGGAGAAAACATCAGACACATGTTGCATATATGGGCAACAACAAAAAAATCAGAATTGGGCTGCAGTGTGAACATAGCATAGATATTTTTGCTTTTATTACACACTTCTATCCATCCATCCATCCATCCATCCATCCATTCATCCATCCATTTTGTTAGACTGTTATCATTTATACTTCATCTATCACTATTATTTTTTGCCAATTTCTTTACATACAAGTTTACTATACATAAAAAAAATTGATGATGGTATTGATAAGAGGAACACAATTGGCAATATAAACTCATCTTTGCCTTGTATGTAAATCAATTTAAGTAACTTGATAATTTTATTTATGGTGCACAGTTTGGAATTATTTATTTACCAGACCAAATATCAGTTCAAATATTTATATTTGGAAAAAAATACACATTGATACAAATATGAATCAAAGGCAGTGATCTCACGCCATAGAATAAAAATATTTAACATTATACCACACGCTATGTAGTTAAGGGTCTATGGCAAGCCCTTTGAGCATTTATTCCATGTCCTTGATATCAGACAGTAGTGTTTCTCACTAGTTCAGTCTTTGTCAGCACAAGTTGGACAATTAGCCACACTGGCTATGCACTTTGTCATACTAGTTGCACAGAAACTCTGACAAGTCGCTCATTTTCAGCAACATGTTAATTAGTCAAACGTGAATTCTTCTCACTAGTGGCATGTGTCCTATTATTTCCTTGCACTAGTTAGGTTGTGAGAGCTGAAACACCCATTAGTTAACTTGTGAAAGACAAAACACTGACAGGTTAACTTTAAGTCTAAATATTGAACTAGTGACACACAAATGTTGTACTAGTTAACTAGTGATGCCCCAAATATCCACTAGTTACACTAGTGAGACATTTGGACTGAACTAGTTCAACTAGTGAGGTCCAAAACGTTCACTAGAAGAACTAGTGGATGCCAACATGCTCACTAGTAAACTAGTTACACCCAAAATATTAATGAGGAGGTGGGGCTGACGTGCATTCAGGATTTATATTGGCTCTGCAGTTAAAATACACCAATCAAGATTCAGATTTTGTCATTATCCCACCCTCTTTAATTGCTTGTTTTACACTAGTTATGGGCCTGCTAAGCGGAGCAAGCAGCAGCGAAGCTGCTGCTTGCGGAGCAAGCAGGCACATATTACTATCCACCCTAGAAAAGTGTTTAATATTATTATGGGCCTGCTAAGCGGAGCAAGCAGCAGCGAAGCTGCTGCTTGCGGAGCAAGCAGGCACATATTACTATCCTAGAAAAGGGGTTTATTTTTTTTCTTCTTATTATTCTTTAATCTTCCGCGTTTTTTCTGCTAAAATGCGGCCCGTACCGTAGATCGCACCGGGACAAATGAGGTATCAAACGATGCGGCTCGATCTGACTCGGTGCGGCATTATTTTTCTAAGAATTCCCAGTTACCATGGCGACGCTATTCCCAAAAAACTCCCAAATAAAGTCCCATAGGAATGAATGGGAATCCAAAAGAGATCAACTCCAATCAAGCACCTTTTTCAAAGACACGCTGCGCGCGCATACGTTAACCGACCGATATGAAAATTAGCTCATTTTGTTGGAATTTTTGTCATCTTTAGCTCAGTGTCAAAAAAAAAATTAAGGAATGAAAGCTCTCCCCCCTGTGCGGGTTCAAAGACAGTGAGCAAAGGGGTGAAAGTCGCCTTTCTTGCATCAGTTAGAGCGTGACTAATTAAGGTCTGAGTGGTGGGAACCAAAAAATATATTTCCAAAAGTTTCACTTCAACTCGTCACCATGGCCACAATCTTTGCTCACTAGACATCAAATTCGCACATTTTGTAGCCACAAGCCTCTGCTTTCTGAAGAACTAAGTTTTATTTGGCTAAGGTGTCATTTAGTACCTTTATTTTCACTTTAAGCGAGGAGAAGTCGCACATTTTTGATCTCTTTTCAATGTAATTTTCGCCGTTTTTGCCTCTTCATTTTCGATCAATCATAAGTTTTCAACCTGCTCTCATTTGGTCATTTTTCATCCGATTAAAAAACTGAGAACATGCTCGCGTTCCCCAAACCCTTGCCGTTCTAACGAGCCATTTCTGGAATCTGCATCTTCAACCGTTAAGTCGCGAGAGGCTTTTGTTTGAGGTGAGCGTAATCCTATACAAATCAATGGAGTGTTGGTGCGTGACGTCTCCTCACAACTTAAAATCCAATGTGTGTGCGTGAATGTGCATGTTTTGTAAAGGGGCAGTGAGATACTGTTAATTATGGTAGATTCCACATTTCTTGACCGATTTCAATGGTTTGAATTTTAAACTGTTCAGCTCATTGAAATGTTACTTAAAATCAAATGTGTGTGCGTGAATGTGCATGTTTCTTAAAGGGGCAGTAACATACTGTTGATTTTGGTTAACTTCCACATTTCTTGACCGATTTCAATGGTTGAAAGTTTAAACTGTTCAGCTCATTGAAATGTTAGTTAAAATCAAATGTATGTGCGTGAATGTGCATGTTTCTTAAAGGGGCAGTAATACTTTTAGTTGATTATAACTTCCACATTTCTTGAGCGATTTCAACGGTTGAAATTTTAAACTGCTCATTGAAAAGAGTTGCAAGAGTTAGCAGGCCCATTCAAAATTTCCGCGGGAATTTTTCTAGTTTTTATATTATCTTCCAGCGACTTTTCCGCAAAAATAGGGCCCGAACCGTAGATCGCACCGGGACAAAAGAGGTATCAAACGATGCGGCTCGCTCTGACTCGCTGCGCTATTATTTTTATAAGAATTCCCAGTTACCATGGCGACGCTATTCCCAAAAAACTCCCAAATAAAGTCCCATAGGAATGAATGGGAATCCGAAAGAGATCAACTCCAATCAAGCACCTTTTTCAAAGACACGCTGCGCGCGCATACGTTAACCGACCGATATGAAAATTAGCTCATTTTGTTGGAATTTTTGTCATCTTTAGCTCAGTGTCAAAAAAAAAATTAAGGAATGAAAGCTCTCCCCCCTGTGCGGGTTCAAAGACAGTGAGCAAAGGGGTAAAAGTCGCCTTTCTTGCATCAGTTAGAGCGTGACTAATTAAGGTCTGAGTGGTGGGAACCAAAAAATATATTTCCAAAAGTTTCACTTCAACTCGTCACCATGGCCACAATCTTTGCTCACTAGACATCAAATTCGCACATTTTGTAGCCACAAGCCTCTGCTTTCTGAAGAACTAAGTTTTATTTGGCTAAGGTGTCATTTAGTACCTTTATTTTCACTTTAAGCGAGGAGAAGTCGCACATTTTTGATCTCTTTTCAATGTAATTTTCGCCGTTTTTGCCTCTTCATTTTCGATCAATCATAAGTTTTCAACCTGCTCTCATTTGGTCATTTTTCATCCGATTAAAAATCTGAGAACATGCTCGCGTTCCCCAAACCCTTGCCGTTCTAACGAGCCATTTCTGGAATCTGCATCTTCAACCGTTAAGTCGCGAGAGGCTTTTGTTTGAGGTGAGCGTAATCCTATACAAATCAATGGAGTGTTGGTGCGTGACGTCTCCTCACAACTTAAAATCAAATGTGTGTGCGTGAATGTGCATGTTTTGTAAAGGGGCAGTGAGATACTGTTAATTATGGTAGATTCCACATTTCTTGACCGATTTCAATGGTTTGAATTTTAAACTGTTCAGCTCATTGAAATGTTACTTAAAATCAAATGTGTGTGCGTGAATGTGCATGTTTCTTAAAGGGGCAGTAACATACTGTTGATTATGGTTAACTTTTACATTTCTTGAGCGATTTCAATGGTTGAAATTTTAAACTGTTCAGCTCATTGAAATGTTGGTTAAAATCAAATGTGTGTGCGTGAATGTGCATATTTCTTAAAGGGACAGTAAGATACTTTATTTGATCTTGATTATGGTTAACTTCCACATTTCTTGACCGATTTCAATGGTTTAAATTTTAAACTGTTCAGCTCATTGAAATGTTACTTAAAATCAAATGTGTGTGCGTGAATGTGCATGTTTCTTAAAGGGGCAGTAACATACTGTTGATCATGGTTAACTTTTACATTTTTTGAGCAATTTCAATGGTTGAAATTTTAAACTGTTCAGCTCATTGAAATGTTGGTTAAAATCAAATGTGTGTGCGTGAATGTGCATGTTTCTTAAAGGGACAGTAAGATACTTTATTTGATCTTGATTATGGTTAACTTTTACATTTCTTGAGAGATTTCAATGGTTGAAATTTTAAACTGTTCAGCTCATTGAAATGTTAGTTAAAATCAAATGTGTGTGCGTGAATGTGCATGTTTCTTAAAGGGGCAGTAATACTTTTAGTTGATTATAACTTCCACATTTCTTGACCGATTTCAACGGTTGAAATTTTAAACTGTTCAGCTCATTGAAAAGAGTTGCAAGAGTTAGCAGGCCCATTCAAAATTTCCGCGGGAATTTTTCTAGTTTGCAAGTTGTTCTGAGGAATTGGAGCTCGTTATTACGCCTATTACGGTTACATGTTAACTAGTGAATGCAGAAACCCAGACGACACAACTACTTGCATCTATTTGGACCTTACAAGCTAACTAGTAAATTAGTAACACAGATTTTCTTATCACTAGTTTACTAGTAGAAGGTATTTTGTCTCACATGTCGGCCTCAAGACTGAACTTGTACAGACTTCGACTGTGTAAGTTTCACACAATTGCTCACTAGTTAACCAGTGAAAATAATTACATTTCACTATTTGACATGTTTGCCAGTTACAACACTTCGCAGGTTCACTAGTTGTGCGCACATGTCAACTAGTAAGATTTTTTGTTAAACTAGTATGATGTAAATGACACCTATTATACTAGAAACATTACCTAGTGCAACAAAATTCATTACATGTTAGATATTTGTTATACTAGTTGTGTACAGTTGCTTACCAGTGCTACATAAGGGTCCACTAGTTAAAAGACCCACCCAACATGCAGGAAAAATGTCTAACGTGTTCTGTCAAATCTTGAACAAGTTCATTTCTTGGTCTGACTTGTGAAAGAAAATGCCTTTCACGAGTTAACTAGTTAAATAAACATCAGTCTCACTAGTTAACTAGTGACTCAGTCTGGATGTAACTAGCTTGCAAGAGAGAAATCAAGTGATTCACTAGTTAACAAGTGAGGTCAAAACACGCCCAACTAGTGCCACAAGTGGGTATATTTGCATTTACTAGTTCACTAGATCACATTTTGTTCCTCACTAGTCAGCTAGTAAGGTTGGGAAGATCCTAACTAGTGTAACTAGTGGACATTCTATGCCTTCCTAGTTAATTAGTAATCAATTTTAAACCTTACAAGTGAACCACTAAGGTAAGAAAAAACGCAACTGGTGATACCAGTGGACATTCGGCCCTTACGTCAACATGCAAAATGTAACAATAGACCATAGACATCTCTAATGAGACTCAAACGCCAACACGTTCACTAGTGGACTGCATGCAAATGAAGCAGGCGGGACAACAACTCTGATTGGTCGATATTCAAATTAAATGTCTTGAAGCTTCAACCCTTAAGTGCCTGGACCGCAATAACTCTAAAGAAAATAAACTGTATTTACAAAAAACTAACAAACAACAACACATGCTTAATTCATCTCCCGCCACTAAATTCAATAAGCATTGTGGCTGTTTTCAGTTTGTTTATTTTATTTTTAAATAACTGGATAAGTACTTTTGCACTGCATAGATACAGTGCAATATACAGTTCATAGACAGAGCTTGCCATACCAGGGGGCTCAAAAATGGACACTATAGTGGTTTCAGAAGAGACACGAACTAGTGATGTTGCAGTCATTTTTGGGCTTACTTGTTAACATGTAAGCTCAATGTAAGCGTACTTGTTATCTTTAAGGTCAATGTAATGTGTCTACTAGCCTACTAGTGGGCACGCTGACATCAAGCGGATATCAAGCTCGGTGTGCATGTTGACATCCTTGTGTGCATGTTGACATGCTTGATATCCTTGATATCGTTGACACTTTAAGGAATAAATATACAAAGTGCTTGCCGGCAAGCACTTTGAACACTTACTCATCCAGACAAGTTCTTACTCCGCCTTTATTATTCAGCATGCACCAGACAAGATCTGTGTGACTTTGGACAGCCAATCAGCCAATCATGATACATTTCCTACCACCAGCAGTTTGAACAGATTTAACAACAAATGACAATTTTCAAGAAGGGGGAATTTATTTTAGAACTGTTGTACTGGATTCCTTTTTATTTAGCATAGCATATAAAGTGGAAAGTGACTGCACCGTACTGATTTTGAATAGATACAAGGGGCAGTAAATGACTGTGGAAGCTCAAATTCAGGCTTTACAGGGTTACATTTTTCTTGCGTTGAGCTCTGATCATAGAGCCAATAGGAGTTACCCACTTATGGCATTGTCCGGCCTCCTGCTTAGCATTTAGCGTAACTAGTGCCACTAGTGAGCATGTTGGCATCCACTAGTTCTACTAGTGAACATTTTGGACCTCACTAGTGGAACTAGTTCAGTCAAAATGTCTCACTAGTGTAACTAGTGGAAATTTTGGGCATCACTAGTTAACTAGTAAAAACTTTGAGTGTCACTAGTTTAACATGTAGACTTTAAGAGGCTTTCACTAGTTAACATGTCAGTGTTTTGTCATTCACTAGTTAACAAGTAGGTATTTCAGCTCTCATGAGTAAGCTAGTGCAGGAAATCAGAGCTAACTAGTTAACATGTTAGAACAATTCACGGTCAACTAGTAAACATGTTAGAGCTCTTGTGCCTTACTAGTTACCTAGTAAGACTTTGAACATTACTTGTTTGGTCCGGTGGGCAACTAGTGCATAAAAAAGCTGACTAGCTGTGAGTTTGGCACTACATGCATGCTTGTATGTGTCACTAGTTAGACTTGTGTCAGCATTAGTTGGATTAAAGTGGCACAAGTTGCAGAAAATGGGTGACATGTCAGTGTTTTTGTACAAGTAGTACGACAAAGCGCAGAACTAGTATGGCTGGATGTCCACCTAGTTCTGACAAAGGCTGCACTAGTTAGGAAACACTACTGTCTGATATCAAGGATATGGAATAAATGCTCAAAGGGCTTGCCATAAGGGTCCTCATTACAAGTTAACTTTACCAGCTATTGTTGCAAATTTTTCATTTGCTTTTTAAAATCTCAAAATCATTGTTAAATAAATTAATCCTGATGTATAAAAAAAGTTAAAAAAATAAACTAAAAATAAACTAAAACTAACTTAAACTTGAGTAACTTATTACTCTACATGGATGGTAAAATTGTAAAGAAACTTATTATTTTCAAATGCAAATAACTAGTAATATGAAATATGTTACATATTGGAAGTAACTGGTGACAGCTCTGCTTTTTTCTTTTCATATTAAGAGCTATCTAATCCTTAACATGAGGGATTTTATGACATTCTGTAAATTTTTTAAAATTGTAATATACAACTTGATACAGCATATATATATATATATATATATATATATATATATATATATATATATATATATATATATATATATATATATATATATATATATATATATATATATATATATATACATACAGTATGTATATTAGGGGTGTTAAAAAAATATATATATACATACAGTATGTATATTAGGGGTGTTAAAAAATAGATTCTGCAATATATCGCGATATTAAGGCACGCAATTCTCGAATCAATTCGATATATGGCCGCATCGATGTTTAAACATCAATTTTTTTATGGAAATATTCAACAAAACGTCTTATTTGGGGTTAGGGTTCACACATTAAGCATGAAAGAATATTATATTAATGGAACATCAAGCCTTAATATTTTATTTGAATGCTGTTCAAGTATGAAACAGAATGTTTGTTAAATACAGTGGCTCAGTTATAAGCCTAAAGTTTCAGATAAATGAATACATTTTCATACAAATCTTACATTGTACATGTACAACTTTACTGATTAGTATTTTCTAAATTTGAGTTAAAAAATCGCAATAAACAATTTATAGATTTGTATCGGGATTGTATCGAATCGAATCGTGACCTATGAATCGTGATATGGATCGAATTGCCAGGTACTAGGCAATTCACACCCCTAATATATATATATATATATATATATATATATATATATATATATATATATATATATATATATATATGTATATACACACACACCAATTGATTGTCTCATCAAAAGTCAAAGTCAAAAGCAGGGATCGCCGTCAGTTTACACATGGCCCTAATAAGGACAGACAAAATAGAAAATGTATAGATGGATAATTTTGCCTTCCAAGGACAACAAAGACACCAATCATGATCACAGACACACTAAAACAAAGTGGAATCTATCTTCTCGTGGTTGCCTAAGTGTCTCTATCAAATATACATGCTGTGCAGTGTTCACATGCTTGTACAACACTCCTTTGTGGTTTAAAACAAACAATATAGCGATGTCATGCCTTACTGATTTTTTGCTTCAGTCAAACAAGCTTCCTCTAGTCCTCTCATGCATCTCATGTCGTTTGGGTTAGTAAATGCTGCAAAGCCCTGCAGAACCAACACGGCTCTTGCACTTTAATGAGAAATAGTACGAGGCAAACCACAACAGTGGCTTCCCTTTTCTATGTCTCTCTTTCCAGCCTCAAACGCATACATGCACACAATAGGCCAAAACACCTGACAGTCACTTTAAAAAAAATAATACAAAAACCTTTGTCACGCAGCTATGGTAGCTGAATCGCTCTTACTTGGGGGAAAGTTGGCCAAAGGCAACAGTGCATGTTATGTTTGGAGGACTGACTTCAGCATGGAGAAAAATGAAGAGCCATACAAAGTGCACACAAGCACACAAAGACACACAAACTTCCTGCCCTTTTTTTAGACCGGTGTTGGCACTATACATCCTCAGGCATGCCTGAGCTGGTGGTTTGATAAATTGGCCCTTTCATCTAGTCGGTGTGCATTGTGTCAGTGGGTTTGTGGGTGATAGCTTCCTTGTGTGTCTATGATCGTGCGTGCTATGTGCCATTGTCTGAGCCATGAAGTGCCACCGTTGGCCGCCGTCAAAAGCCTCTGGAAGTGTGTAATGGGTGCTCATTTTCCCCACAAATGAGCACACATGCATAGATAGCCTTGGGAGAAAATTGGCATTTGAAGTTGATTTGGGGCTAATCGAACAAGCAATATACTGGATGTACATACTGTTAAAAACAGTCAGGGGGAATAACAATGTCGTTTTTCCTCCCTACAGTCAGTACGTGTGGTAATTGTTAGCTGTGGCTCTAGTCACAAGTCATGTTGAGGTTTCTTATGGCAAAGTAATGTCTTCTCGCTGTTAGCTTCCTCCAAAATGCTTTGCTCTAACAATAACGGGTTCATTTGCAGCAGTTGGGATTTGCTCAGTTGGTCAAATAAAGCCACCTCTGCCTACTCATTGACAGTTAAACATTTTTAGGAAGATTCAATTTATAAAGGTTCGGGTCATAAAGTCTTGTCTTCACATCATGCCAAAATAACATGAACATGTAGAACCTTCAAAGGGGTTCAATTTGCCTTCAAGCCAAAACGCTTAAAACGTCAACACGACATGTTTGATGTCAGCAAATTTTGTGAGACTTGTTTTTATGATGACACTACAAAATGGTACCATGATGGCAAAGAGGAAGTGTGAAGATATAACATTGAACAAGAAATGGAACTTACTGCGTGATTGGTGCAGAAGCTCAGTACAATACTAGCAATACAATTCGTTAAATTAATTTTATATCAAGCAATAGAGGTGGGTGCGTCAATGAATTGTTAATCTGTCAATCCGTCAACATTATTTTAATCACACTTCCATCATGCTAAATCACATTTTCTCACCACTATTTTCCATTTGACTTTTTTTTGTTTTTATGTTACTATTCTCCTCCCTAATATCGCCACATATGTGCACACAGTCCCAACTGCCACAAATACTATCTCGCACAGCCCCTTTTTTTTTAGGACCCCTTGGCTGTTCAATAACATGCCTGACATAAAATGCTGCATCGAAGGACAACGTGCCTGTTGCAAAATGAATTGGGCAATACACTAATACATGCAAAAATGTAGCAATAACAAAGAATTTACAACTGGAGGAAAACAGTATCATCGCGGTATGTTGTTGCACACGGCCAGCTATCGGTTTGGGATACAGCCAGAAGAGAAGAATGGTGTGTGAGGAAGTTAGCATACCTGGTAAGTGTATATTTACTTGTTGACCGAAGAAGAAAAACCCCAACGGGTTGGCAAATTGTCCCAATATCATCCAAATTGTTTGATATGGATGCTCCCTCCACTCATTTTAGATCTGGGATACAAACAGGCCACTCAGAACCTTGATTTTAGTATCTTTCAAAAAGTTTGTTTTGGAAGTACCAGCAAGATCAACCTACACTCACAAATAATCCTATTGTGTCATGGTCTCATCCTCCCGAATAAAGTTTCCTGTGCCTGAGGCAGCAAAACAGTCCCACAGTATTATGCTCCAATTTGCATGTTTCACTTTGGGAACAGTATGATACTGTTGAAGGCTTTGTGATTCATTTGCCAACCAAAAGCAGCATCCATATGCCCAAAAAGCTGAAGTTTCAAAACCCATTCCAATGTTGCCGATTTTCTCGGGCAGACTTCAATCAAGCCTTTGATGTGCTGATGTGAAAGTGATGCCTTTTTTTATTTAATTTTTTTACTATGACCACTAATTATATCACTATGCCAAGCCCTCATAATTTTCTTGAGTGAGACATAAAGTCCAGAGGTAGCCAGGTCAGCCCCAATCATCATTGCTGACATGCAGGTGTAATTTTTTCCTCTCCAAAGACTTGCGATGATCCAACACACAGCTGTTCTAGAAACCAAGAAAAGCTTGGAGCTGTTAAGTATGTCCTTCCCTCTCAAGCATCCACTATTTTCTGTCTGAAGTTGTGACTGGTTTGTTTGATCTTTGTCATTATGAACCCAGGGGCAGCAGTTACATTGAAAACAGCAGAGGCCCCAGAACTGAACCCTGTGGAGCACCATTCATTCCTCTTATATTGCACACACTACAACTAACCTTGCCAGCAAAATGAATTCTCGCGGTATTTATGAGTTCACAAACTCCGGAGAATACATCTTGTACCTCTCCCGCCGATACGTTTGCAGCCGACCTTTTTTAGGTCGGACCAATCAGGCGTGGTTTAGGCAGGACGAAACCAATAAACGGCGATGGCGGGTGAAACAAACAACCCTAACAGATGACTAGATGCTTCAATGAATTATGTTCTCGCAGAATTACCCACCGTTTCCTTGTTGAATTTGAACAGCGAGAAGAGTAGGTAAAGATGTTCGTGCTAAAAAAAAATCACATCTCACGTGGACTTAGAGCCAATATGAGTTGGCCAGTATAGGTAATATGATCCTAATGTTCAACTCCTTGTCAAGAAGCACGTTTTACTAAGTGCAGGTTATTAATTCTACAGATAGGAAGACCAGAAAGCAGCATATTACAGTAGTAAGACAAGCTGTAATACATGCATAAACTATGGTCTCTACATCACTCACCTTAGGCCAAAAGTAAAGTTCTAGTAATGTTCCTGATATACAGCTAAAATTACATCTATGCTCCCTCACTAGCCTAAACACAGCATTCTTATTAAGTTGCACATAGAACATTTCACTGCCGTTGAGCCTAGACCTTGTACCTCCAAAATCGTCACTTTTCAGGAGACTCCAAAAATGACATGCTTTTTCAACCTTTAACGTTTTATCATCAAAGAGAACATTACAAGCCATTTTCAACACTTTAGATTGGTCAATCATTTGTAAAAATGACACAAATGTATAGATTTTTGAAAAAATATTAAATTTGCTCAATTGTGATTTACAAGGTTTTGGGCCGATGCCAGTGATATTATTGTAAATCAAACTGCATGCACAATATGTGGTAGGCGACATGCTTGCAAATGAGGCAATGAAGGCTTCAAAACTACAATAAAAAGCACTGAATTCTTCGCTTCTATATTTCCATTGCCTAAAGCAGAATTACATAGTCAACTGGACATATGTAACACACTTGGAGTGTCATTAGCCTCAAACCATATTATTGATGAATGATTTCCTGTTATACAACGTTGTGAATGTAAAGATTGGGCAGTGTTTCAGGCAAATATTCATTAGTGGGATTCATCATTTTGACCATAACTGTATCATCGTGACACATTTGTTTCACCTGTGGTCACAATGTGTAAAGTTGACATAGTGGGGGGAGGGTGTGCGTGTGCATGACTACTATGAGTCACACGGTCCACGCTTTGTGATCATTTTATATAATCCATCTAATATCAGTGTGGGTGTACTAACCCACTCGTTCGTGCTCCCACTCACTGTGGCATCTCCTGCATCCAAAGTGAACGCACACACATGCGCGCGCACACGTGCGGGCGCGCCTCGTGCACGCGAGTCGAGGGTTCTCAGTCTTTTCATTCATCCCGGTGAAGGCTGCGCACATCATCATCATAATCATCATCAGCAGCAGCAGTATCTCTCTTCTGCCCCCCTTCTCCGGTGCTGGGATATCTCACCAGCCTCCCCCCCCCCCCCACGGTCCTCGGTGCGCGTGTCTGAGCGGAAGATCATGTCCACCGCGCTGCGCTTCTTGCCTCCGCCGCACACGGCAGAGAGAAGCCGCTAGAGGACACGCTTCACTCTGCCGCGCAACAAGAGAGGACTTGGGTGCGTGCGCGAGCGCGCGCGTGTCTTCCACGCAAGAAGAGAAGTGCCAAGGAACAATAAAAGTGCTTTTAATCCGGGTTGACGGATTTGTAACGGTGCAGGTGCAGCGGTGAAGACACTCGGCTGTCGGATGGTTGTCGAAATTGAAGAGAGGAGTCCCCTCTGCAAGGTGAGACCTGAACTTACTCAATAGTTGCATAAATGGCTGATTAATATGGAGTGGGTTGAAATGCGCACAACATGAAATTTAAGGCACATTATGGTGCATATTTATGACACTGTGTGAATGCCATGCCTTAACTTTTTGACTCGTGTCGTTTTACACATTGGACACCGTGTTGCTGAATTAAGAGCAGCCAATTTCCCCCCATTGAAGTCTTGAAGGAATATTGTTTTAAATGCACATTTGACAAACTGTGTAAATATTTACATGGATGAAATAAATGCCTTTTTGACTTTTTGGTCGATTCTGTCATTTTAAACCACAGATTAATGCATCTGTGCATGCTTTAAATAAGTCATAGTTTTCCCAACAGGGTGCTTAAAGGAGGATCGTGTGCAATATAAAGTTTAAGACATGAGTTGTGCGTGTATATTTCACACACTGTGAATATTTGAATGCATGGGGACCAGCATTGAGGTTTTTTTTTTTTGGTGTGTATTTCCAAATGGTGCAGGTAGGATCTTTGTCCACTTGTGGTCGCCAACCTCACATTGTACACTGTAATATCTGTGATGTTGAATGTGTGTGTGTGCAGTCTTGGCCTGTTGAGTGACGTGGAAGTGAGCAATCGACACTCAGAAAACAGTTGGGTCAGAAGTAACCCAATTATGGATAAAAAATGGACCGATACATTGTCAATTTGACCCAATTTTCTGGGTTGTTTTATACAAAATGACCCAATTTTTTTTTACCCAAGTAAGTGATCTGACCAATAGTGGACCAATATCTTTTAGTTGTTTTACACTAAAAGACCCATTTCTTGACTCAGAGTTGGGTCAAATTGACCCAAGTAGAGGATTGGTCCATTTTTCACCCACAGTTGGGTTATTTTTTGACCCAACTGTTTTTAGAGTGGAGGATGTACAGTTGACAGGCAGTTAACTGGTTAAAGTGTTAGCTATTGTGTGTGTAAAGTGACGGCATCAGTTGAGACAGAACGAGCTTGTATTTACTGTATTTTGTTAAACCAAGCAATTTAACGTGAAGTTTTGACAATGTCCGTCCTCCCTTTATTCATAGCACCTATAAGAGATTACAATTCACTTGTACTAGCAGTAATTAGCCAACGATGTTTACTATAGATGTGCAATTGTGTAAATAAAGCCACTTGTACTTTGCAATACGCACATTGCACTGTACCTTATTTTATTAAGTGTAAGTATTTTATGCACTCTTTTCTCCTGGCTAGCACTTATTGCTACGTGAATACCGCAAATCTGCGCTATAGCAAGTACAATAAAGTAAGCAAAAGGTAAAAGCTGAATGTGAACCGCTATGTAGCAAGAGATGACTGTATTGATCTACACTTTCTGAAGAACTGATCATGTAATGATTTCTCATAGTAATTATAAACAATGAGTTAACAAAGAAGAAACATAACTATCAATATGCAACTCTATTTTTATGCATCTCTGCAAGTGTGGCACCATGTTGGTGACCCCAAAATAGATCAATATCTTACTACTGAATACATTTTTTCCTATGTAGTTTTGCAGGGACATTGCGCTTAAATGCATGCAACATGAAGTTTATGGCACTTTGCTGACACGTGTGAATATTTGCACCAATGACAGATGAATCAGGCAAAGCCTTCTTGACTTTTTGGTTCATTCTAACGTTTTAAAGCATAGGCGAAAGCATCGGTGCCTTAAATAAGATCTTTTTTTATTGGAGTTCTTGCAGGGGTCTGTGTGCGCAACATAAAGTTTAAGAGCAGGAGTGACGCACATTTCAGACATTATTTGCACGGATGAAACATGAACAAGGACTAGCATTAAGATGGAAAATTGGACTTTGAATGTCTGATTGCCTTGAGTGAGTCGAGGCTTGAATGAGTATTTTGTCTAACTGCATATTAAGTTTAATAAAGCACGTTTGTGATTTGTGGATATTTGCATGAATGACCTTAGATAACCCATTTTTTTCAAGAGATGTATGTTCAACATTAAACGTGTACATGTAAAAGTGTTTGAAATTCATTTGTTGGCCATACTGTTTGGGACTATTGTAAAGCTTTGGAGTAATTCATCGTAATGATTATGGTGCCGCTTTGTCATGCCCTAATGCACTTGTCTGCAGTGAAACTGTCAGATTTGTTGATTGAAATCATCATTTCAAGTTCATGCTGTGGTAAACGTAATGAACATATCAAAGAGTCATTTATTTGGTTAATTGTAATGAAGTGGATAATATACCAAGCCATTGCATTTTTCTCAGCCTCCAAACTGAGCACTTAGGAGAGTTGTAACTTGAACCCTCACAGTGGATGAGGTGCACTGCACGCCACACTTGTTCCGTTATTTCTGCTTCGTCTCACTAAAACTGCTGCAATCGCAAGAACTCGTCACTTTGGGACAAGCGTCCAGTCTACTGCGCGTCTGTGGAAGTGTGATACCAGTTTATGGCCTTTTCACTGCTCTTGTCCTGCACACACATCTGTAGACACACAAACACACACACAAGCCCGAAATATCATTCATTCAGACACATTTTAATGAAGTGCCACGGGGGTCACACAATTGTGTTGTTTTCTATCTTCCCAACCAGCCGTTGGTTCAATCCTTAGAAAATGACATTTATTTCCCTTAGTGCACTCAATCTTCTGTCCTTATAGGATGAGTTAAACCAGCTCTATTTTTCAGAATGTAGTCAAGGAGTCACGCTCTTCTTTGTACATCTACTTATTGATCTCGCCTTGTCAATTAGGTGTGTTAGTGAGCGTTTACACCTAAGCTGTACTCAGTTTGTATCATCACAGTGACAGATACAATTGAAAAGTGCAAATAGCCAATAGCGGTCTATAATACAGTGGTACCCAACCATCGGGTTGTTTAGGTATCAATGTCTCAAATTACACCAAGAATGGACTGACAATTTTTATATAAAAAAAAACCATTATGTTTAAATTTTATATAATTTTATTGGTTTTATGTTTTTAATTTGTGGTTTATTCATGTATATGTATTTATTATTATTTATTAATTTATTATTTATTAATTTATTTAAATGTTTTTTTTTTTCAATTTCATTATCTTAATTTCAACACTAAATGTTCTCCAATTTCTGCAGTCCTCATGAAGACGGGCAGATCATCTGTGTTGAATCAAAATCAAACACAGATCAAAATGTTTGCCTATTTCCTGACATGTTACGACAAAACCAATTTGAAATGTCCTGTTGTTGAATAAAGGGATAGGAATTAAAATGTGTTTTTTCAATCTGATTAATTGATTAATCAACAAAATAATCTACCGATTAATCAAAGATCAAAATAATCGTTTCTATATATTCAAGAAATGACTTATGTGAAACTGGTCTATGGTGCAAAACATGTTGGGGACTGCTGCTGTAAAACAAACCATGCCCCAAGTTAGCTGCCAGGTGCATGACCCCGCTAACGTCAAATAAACACCTTCCTCAAATAGATGTCCTACTTCCCATCAGGAAAAAAAAGTCCACCCTTTAATTGCTATTTACAGCCTTTTCATCAGCTAATTTTCCCAAACTGTCCTCTAATTTGCATTTAAATTCTTCACAGGTGGACTAGTGGTTACCATGTATGCTCTTATCGCTCCTCCCACTATCTGAAAATATGCATGTTAATGTAAGTGAAGACTTTAAATTGTCCATACAGTAGGTGTGAATCGTTGTTTGTATAATATGATGGCCCATCAGTGCCGTGTGTACGGCGGCTGTTGTGCAGTCACCTGGGATAGGTTCCAGCTCACCAGCAACCTCAAATAAGAACATTTGCTATAGAAGATGGATGGATGGATTGTAAGAAGGGAATTAGCACTTCTTTTCTAGTCCACAAACTCTCATGTATATATATGATCATGATGTTGTTGTGTTTGGCTCTTTTTTGCTCTGTTCTCCTTTTCCTCTGCATGCCCCCTCTCAAAGCTCCCTCTGTCCGACTGCATTTCCAATGAATGTCAATGCCAATGCAAACTGAAACAGAGGCAGGAGAGTAAACTCTCTGGTTGCAGAGGAAAACTGTTCCGGTATGATAATTCTGCAATTCTGAACATTCTGCAATATCAAGCAGCTGAACAGAATGGATTTAAAATAAACAAATACATAAATAGATCAAATGAACACTGGTTCTCTCAGTTAATAGATGCTTTGTTCATGGTCAGCTGCTAAACTCATTTGAGCTCACCAAACAGCAGCACCTGAAGCATGTGAATAATCTCTTTGGGTTGAGTCTTAGCGTATGTTGTAAAAGGCCAATTATTGTTGCAGAAGACGCTGACATGTGATCACTCCACAATTGCACCATCTGGTCTGCCTGAAAGCTCACCATTTCTCCATATTAGTGCTCTTTATTTTGTTTCAAACTCAAAAACACAGTACTGTAAATATAGTACAGATACATAGCTACACCAAGGGAAAAACACTTCTGACAAATGATTGTTAATTACACTAGTAATATGTAATGTTACGACTTTAGAGGAAACTATCCCTACACAAGGCAGGGAATGCAACTTGACAAGTCATATGGGTATATTGAAAAACAATCTCTGGACCGCTAGACAGATAAATAACTAGATAAATGGTCAAAGTACAATTTCTGGAAAAATTGCATGGGAATGCTGAATGCTAATAGGTGATTGCTAAGATTTGAATGCATGTGCTTATGAAGTAAATTGAAAGATACATTAAGTGAAAATTACAAATGTTTAATTGTAGTTAAATGATAAATGAATAAAAAGAAAACTTGAACTGCAATCTGTCTAAGGTGGGATTCAAACCATCACTTCCTGTTTACAAGTCAAAGCTCCACCACACTATCCACTGAGCCACAATGGACTTGATGTCATCATTGAAGTGTTGTGAAATGGTAGCGAAGTATGTCTTGCTGAATGCCAGTGAATGTCATTGAAAAGTACATTACATTTATTAAATATACTGTGTTAAATAAAGTATAATGAAAGATAAATTGTATAAAAAAAAAATAATATTTTTTTTTTATTGTGGATAAATGATAAATGAAAAAAAGAAAAGTTGAACTTCAATCTGGCTAAAGTGTGATTGAATAATTTCAAAGAATGCTTCAGCATTCCCACAAGTAGCTAGATACCTAGACAGATAGGTAGATAGACAGACAGACAGACAGACAGACACTTTATTGTCAGATACAGGATCCTATATATATAATTGAACTAAATCAACTAAATCAAACCAGTTCATTAGCACGTACATAATGCAGAAGAGCTCCGAGCCACTCAGAAGTAGCTCATTTCGCTGTGCCACTGTCTGTCTCTCACGAGGTGCTGAAGTGCAAGTGGGGGAGATTCTGATTAACCAACTGGCATAATTTACTCAACCCTGGAGGGATTAGCGGGAAGCCGTGCTCTTGAAAAGTGCTAGCTTTCCTTCTCTGAACTCCAATAAAACATTCAAACGCACGTCTGGAGGTTCAGGATGGGAATGACAACGCATTTGTCAATGAATTGATCATTCAGAATTATGTCTATTGTGTGGAATTGATGGCTAATTAACATTTTGCCTCCAACAATGGCCCCTACTCTAATAGTCGCCATGTCTCAATTAGGCTGTGAGTTTTCCTCTAGGAAAAATAAACACTTCATCCCAAGTAGTTGCTTCTTCTTTTCCCCACTAAGGAAACCATGTGTATGAACTGTAATTAAAGTTCTAGAGAAGGGATAGATTGATTATCAACCGGGCCAATTATTGATGCTAATATTTGGCATTTTGTTGAATATTGGTAGCCTAAAATAAAATATCTATATAAATATTTCAGTGGAAATATATATATATAAATAAAAAAATCTGACGGCTGATTTAAGATCCATTTGAAACCGTTAAGTTCAGGGAACTATTTATAAAATTTCAGTTAACTTTAAAAGAGATGCTGCTGACCTTGGGAACTCTCGGCACCCTATATTTCCTTTTTTAATTAAAACAAAGATATTGCAGGTAGAGGTTGCTATGGTATTTATTTGTTTAAGTTTTCATTTAACTTTTTAAGGCATACTGATTACCCTGGTAGCTCTCTGATCTTTTTGTTGGAATTTTAAAACACATATGTCTATTGTCTAAAATTCAAATTTCAACATTTTGCAAATCTAAAAACGTGTTCAATAAACGTATGCTTTAAGAAAAAAAAAAGTTAGGAGTTGCAATTTGTATTTATTTATTTATTTAAAATTTTGACACCAATATTTTTCTCCTTTACTGAAAATAAATATCGGCTGCAAGTATCGGTTATCGGCCTCCTTGATTACTAATAGTATCGACCCTGAAAAGGGAAAACAGATATTGGTCTGTCTCTATGCTAAAGGAACAATTTTAAAATACAATCAAATTGAGAGCCAAAAATGAGGTTCAGAAATAGAAACACAAGTTGATATTTAAAGTTGTAATCCTGGCATTAATTGATTGTGTACTTTAGAATGTGATGAAGTGTGTAGGTGCGTGTGTTTGAATGGAGCCATACCGCTCCATGGCAACAGGCAGCATTCGTCTTCAAATATCCTTCTGTCTCACACACGCACACACATAGGCACCGTATGCTGTGACCTTTCTGCTGACTGTGTGCATGCCAGCCCTTGCACGAGGGTATCTGGATCAGCGCTTAATGTGTGTGCGTATTGCGTGTGTGCGCTTCAGCGTGTGGCCCGTTTGACCTTTCTCAGTCTACGTTCATTAATAGCGGCATAATAAGCATTAGGGAGCTGCCCGCTGTGCTTGTGTACACGCTGGAGATATCGCGAGTGCCGAGTCCATCTTGCCATGCGTCGCTCTCTCAGACAAAGCAGATCTCATCATAATCGTGTTGCGCTGCTAATGATTAGTTTACTCAAATGTTAGCATATCATGATTCATGTATCGCTCAGCGGGAACCAGTCACAGCTTTAATATATATCTCGATGCGCTTGTCATGTTATGTTAATATCAGTGCTGGACTAATAACCGCTTGCTTATTTCATATCCAGGGTTGAGTAGACCAAGCTCTTTAGAAATCAATTTTTTTCCCCCTCATCACCGTGCTGGGAAGCTGGCCGTCTGCCAGGTGGGCAGGAAGAGTGAGGGGGATATTGAGGGCGCATTAGGGAACGAGGCATCGAAATATCAAAATAGATTATCAAATTTGCTGCGGCCGCGTGAGTGACATGCTACTGCTAATGGTAAATGCTAATGTCCTGGGCGACCCTGACACAGCCGGGAGGGATGACACTTTGACATTTTGGTCACAGCTCAGAGAGTCGGTCGGGAGGGGTGCCAAGAAGACGGCGGGAAATACTCCCAAAAATGAAGCGCTACTCAGGTGCAAGATGTCATTTGTCGAAGGATGAGCAGCATCGGCTTGTACCTGGACAGGACTTGAATATCATTTCAAACTTATTTTGCAATAAAACCCTTAAAAATAAATACTGTTTCAAGAACTACAAATTCCAATAATAGATTGCCATTAATGTCAAGCAATTTTATATTTTCAAGCAATAATATACAATAAATTGGGATATATATAGGTTCTTCTTCCATTGCAGCCCGATCATCCTGGAAGGGGAATTGCCACATTTGTGGTCCCTTCTCAAGGTTTCTCATTTTTTGCCTGTTAGTTAATTTTTTTAGTTCTTCCTTGCCCTCTTGTGGTTCGATTAGGGGATGTCGTTGATATTTGTTAACTGCGGGCATGTGAATCCCTTTGGGACTCTTGTGTGATCAAGGGCTATATAAATAAACTTGACTTGACTATCAAAAATAGTTATTGTGGTATTGATACTAACTGTCAAGAGTTGTGTACTCGTACTTGAATTGGTCTGAAAAAAAAAAGTGATATCAAACAACTCTACTCCCTGTAGTTAAAAAGCACACTGGGCCCTAATTTCATGGTCAGCGTAAGTCTAGTGCAAGGCGCAGTCAAAATTGTGTTAGACCACTTGCGCCATAATTTAGACCTGCTTTTAGCTAGTCTAAAATGCAGTCTTGTTTCTGTCACCAAATTGTCACGAGAAAATGAAGATGCACCCATTTTTACCCAGAGCGCACGGGTGCCATGTGTTGAATTTCAGAAATAATAATGTTAAAAATATGTCTATGTTATTAATGAAGGTTTGTTAATTGTTTAGATGGTAAATGACAATTTTATTTATGTTTAAAGAAAAAACAATATCGTTTAACTTACTTCCCATTTGATGACGCGCTTCCGGTTTCTGAGAATGCACTTCCGGGACGCCATCTTTCGTAAACAGAGAAATGCAGGAGCAGAGCCTAAACGCTATCCAGTGCCATCCATCGAATTATCAGGCAGGAATGCCGTATCTTTTATTTTATTATACTTAATACTTAATAGCATGAATAGTAATGCTTATTTTCGCCGATTTGTTATCATAATGTAATTGATGCACTTTGTGTTTTTGTATTGGCGTTACTTTGTGTATGTAGCAATTGATTTTATTTTTGTATTTACAGTTTTCACCACAGGCTTATGAAGAAAATTAAAACGCTTCAACTGCACTTCATTTGTGATTTAGCTTAGTGTCACCAACATCTTCGTTGAAAACACTATAGTGAAAAGGCATCATTCGATGATACTCATCTGCATCAGTGGTAAGCGCTGCCCAGGCTCGAGCCAAAGCGGAGGCTGCTAAGGTGAGCGTCGTATGCAACCAAAGAAGCACAGCTGAAGGTGGAAAAAGCACAAAGTGAGTTGGAAAAGGCCAAACTTGACGCAGAATTGGAAGTGTTGACACTACATAGGGAAGCTGATGCTTCCGTAGCTGAAGCAAAAGTGCTTGAGGAAGCTGAAGCAAACCAAGAGGATTCCGAAGGTAGACAATCACTACCAGAAAAATAAAAAATTAAACGCACAAGTGAATACTTGCAATTCCAAATAGACAATGAACAATCTCCATGCCCTCAAGATTTACCAACTACCTCTCGCCCACGAGTGAGCTCACCCAACACATTTGTGACATGGCATCACCCCAATGAAGACAATTTGGAGCTTCCACTAGTCAGCTCTGAATCAAAGCTTACAAAGGACAATGTTGCTGCTTTATCTAATTGCAACATACCCAAACATGATAGAGGTGAAACAAAACCCAAATTAGAAAAAAACAAATTACCTTCACAACCCATTCAGCACACCATTCACGCCTCACTGTAACACCCCAGCCAGCATCTCACATCCAAATGAGCCATTTGCCCAGCACATGGCACGGTGTGATCTGATAACGTCAGGCATTCAGTTGACAGACCAGAGAATTACAGAGCATGGTACTCTTCATTTACTAGTGCAACAGCTGAGGTTCAACTCAGTCCTACTCAGCTACTAGATCTCATGACAAAATGGTTTGGCAAAGAGTCAAGCGAACAAGTGAAGCGCATACGTTCAGTATACGTCAACAACCCCATATTCGCTTTGCGCAAAGCATGGGAGATACTGAATGAATGTTACGCAGCACCTGAGATCATTGAAAAGTCACTTTTCAATTAATTAAGACAGCCCCCCCCCCCCCCCCCCCCGTCCAAAAAAAAAGAAACAGTCAAAGACCACTTCATATTGCGCGAGCTAGGAGATCTGCTACAAGAGATTCAAGGTGCCAAGGAAGATAGATACCTCCCTGGCCTGCTATTTCTAGATACATCTCACGGGATTGGGCCAATCGTAGACAAACTCCCATATGGACTTCAAGAGAGGTGGATGTCACACGGCTCCCAATTTAAAGAGGAGAGTCAAAGTTTGGTTTCCCACCTTTTGAATATGTTTGCAATTTATTTTTATTTTTATTTTATTTCATTTTATTTATTTATTTTATTTTTTCCTTAAGAGCTCAGTATTGTTCATTCGATAATTTTACCGATTTGACATGTCATCATCATTGCTCTCTTTTTTTAATTTTAATTTTAAGTGTTTTATTTTGTATGTGGGTGAGAATGTGCGTGTGCATGTGTGTGTGCGTGCGTGCTAGTGTGTACTCATTAGTTCACCTAAAACCTATTAAAAATCCCATACCTTTCACCTAAACCGAATACTTCAGAATCCAGCTAGAGTCGTGAGGTTGTTAGGAGACCCGAGGAAGGGTCAAAGAAAAGAAAGGAAAGTGAAATCCAGCACCAACCAGGTCACCAATCAGAGTCTTTCACCAACCCCAGAAACATCTAAATTCCAACAAATTAGGGAGACCTCAAGAAACCAAAGGAAAGACTAAAGAAAGGAAGGAAGGATAGATGAAACAGAGTGAGATCCACAGATATCAGCCTCCACCGATTCAACGACCAGAGGAAGAAGCAGATTATGTTTGAATTTCGATAGATGCTGGTGTGGTGGATCTGGCATGCATGAAAACCTCCACCAAAGAGGGGAACCGTCGACCCCAGCCAGGACAGAGCAAGCACAACACCTCAAGGCCCCCCAGGCAACGGCAGCGCCAAGGGACAACCCCCTGGCCCCGCAGGAGCCACCGGCCGGAGAGCAAACCCAGGAACCAGGAGCTCCCCCCACCCCAACACGGCCCGCGCCCCCCACCTAACGCAGCAATTTCATATGCAAAGAGGCAAAGAAGCGCAATGATCCACGTTTCAACCAACAGAACGATCAAAGGCCATCTAAACCAGAACAAAACACCAAAGCGATTGCTGTACACAAAAATGATATTTCACCCGTCAAAGACCTTGATAAGAACTGCCCACTGCATATTAAGCCACACAGACTCGAAAATTGCAGAACATTTAGGAACGAACCATTTGATGAAAGAAAGGCCTTCCTCAAAGAAAAAGGAAAATGCTTTAAATGCTGTGCTTCAAACACTCACAAAGGACTGTAATTATAAAATAAAGTGCTCTAAATATAACCGTAACAGTCATGTCACAGCCATGCACTATGGTCCTTCACCACAAACTAACGAAGCTCCCTCACTGGCTCAAGATAATGGCGTGGAGGGAGAAAAGGTACCGACGTGTGCGGTCTAGGCCAGCTAGGTCGTTCATGTTCCAAAATATGTACGCTAAGGGTCACAAGGACAGGGCTATCAAAGCTTACGTGATATTGGATGATCAGAGTAACCATTCTTTAGTCAGATCTGAGTTTTTTGAAAATTGTTACATTAAAAATGAGCTGTTATCCTACAACCTTAAAACATGCTCTGGTGTAGTTGAAACGTGGGGCATAAATGGCAGGTTTTCAAATTGAGTCACTGGATAGGTCAGTAGTTGTTCCTTTGCCACCGCTTATTGAGTGCCAAACCATTCCCAACCACAGGAACAAAATTCCAACTCTGAGCGCTGTGCTACACCAGCCTCACACCTCCAGTCCATAGCGTAGTACGTACATCCCAGAACTTGATCCTAACGCTGAAATACTTCTGCTATTAGGACGTGACGTTTTACGGGCACACAAGGTCAGGCAGAGAATTAATGGCCCTCACAATGCGCCATTCGCCCAGCGTTTAGATTTAGGCTGGGTCGTCGTCGGAGAGGTTTGCTTAGGTAAACTGCACAAGCCAACAGTCAGTTCTTTCAAAACAGTTGTTCTGGAAAATGGTCACCCTACTATTTTCGTACCATGCGATAGTCTTGTTCATCTGAAGAAAACACCACACACAAATAGATCAAGAACAGCACCTGAATAGATGCTAAGACAAACAGTGTTCAACAGGATGGAAAACGACAACAAACCAGCTCTCTCAATTCAGGACATACTCTTCCTAAAAATCATGGATGATGCTATGTACAAAGATGAAGATAACAGCTGGGTCGCACGCCCCACTTCCATTTAAAAATCCTCGCCAGCAACTGCCAAACAACAAGGAACAGGCCATCAGTAGGTTCTCATCCCTAAAACGCAACTTAAAAAGGAAACCCGAAATTCAGGAATAATATGTGACATTCATGGAAAAAATCTTCTCCAATGACCATGCTGAAAAAGCACCTCCGCTAAACCAGGGGGACAAGTGCTGGTATCTTCCCACATTTGGAGTGTATCACCCACAAAAAAATAATCAAATCAGGGTTGGTTTCGATTCAAGTGCCCAGTTTGCCGGTGTCTCGCTTAACAATGTCCTTCTTACGGGCCCTGATTTGAATAATACACTAATTGGTGTATTGCTCCGCTTCCGGAAAGAGAGCATTGCTGTTATGGGAGATATACAGCAAATGTTTCACTGTTTTAGAGTTCAAGAGGACCACCGCAACTTCCTTCGCTTTCTGTGGCACAAGGACAATGACGTGAATAAGGAAGCAATTGATTATCGCATTAAAGTCCATGTATTTGGCAACTCACCTTCTCCTGCCGTAGCTGTTTACGGACTACGCAAGGCCATCTGCGCTGGTGCAAAAGACTATGGTGAAAACACTATAGATGCAATGAGTACGTACTGTAGATTTAACAACTTTTCAGTGGATGCCAATGATTGTAAAACAAAACAAGACTGTCAATGAAAACAAACACTACAATTGTAGTGCAATAAGTTTGAATATCATCAGTCATCCATTTCAGTAGTTTGATTCAAACTGTAAAACTAAAGTGCAATATTGTATGGATTCACTAAAAGCATATTTTTCAGAAGACCAATTCCCAACTAATTTCTATGTTAAAAATTAATTTGATTGTTTCTTATGTAATATTGTAATATCTTAACATTGTAAATTGGAGGTCGCTGTGGTGTCTAGGGGTTTGGGGAAGGGGGCTGAGCTGTGGTGAGTGGCGGGTGTGAGTGGGGGGCGGGGCTCGTGGGGTAGCGGGGGCTGTGGACCGGTGGGGTGCCTGTTGGGCCTGCCGTGCCCCTTTCTTTTTTTATTTTCTTTTTTTATTTGTATTTATTTTTTCTGCCCCTTTCTGCTGCGTTGGGCTGAGGGCGCGGGCCGTGTTGGGGTGGTGGGCGCTCCGGGTTCCTGGGTTTGCTCTCCGGCCGGTGGCCCCCGCGGAGCCCGGGGTTGTGCCCTGGCGCTGCCGAGGCCTGGGGGGCCCTGGGGGGTTGTGCTTGCCCTGTCCTGGCCGGGGTCGACGGCTCTGCTCTATGGTGGAGGTTTTTCATGAATGCCAGATCCACCACACCAGCATCTACATTCATTATCTGCTTCTTCCTCTGGTTGCTGAATCGGTGGAGGCTGATGTCTGTGGATCTCACTCTGCTTCATCTATCCTTCCTTCCTTTCTTTAGTCTTTCCTTTGGTTTCTTGAGGTCTCTCTAATTTGTTGGAATTTATATGCTTCTGGGGTTAGTGAAAGATTCTGGTTTGTAACCCTGTGCGTAGTAGGTGGTGTCGAGTCGGTGCTGGTTTTCACTTTTTTCTCTTTTCTTTGATCACTGCTCGGGTCTCCTGACAACTTCACGACTATCGGGATTCTTAAGTATTTGGTTTAGGTGAAGGGTATGGGATTTTTAATAGGTTTCAGGTGAATTAATGAGCACAAACTCACACGCACGCATAACTGCACAAACTCACACGCACGCATAACTGCACGCACGCACACGCATATACGCACGCACCCAAAAATAAATTAAATTAAATAAATTGGAGGTTTTTGTTAGCTGGAAACCCGAAACATCACAACCAAAACTCAATTATCAAAACTATAACTGTGGATGATATAACTGTCTGAAGTTCATTGTTTCTAAGAAAGAAAAAGAAAGAAAAAAAAGAGCAATGATGATGACATGTCAAATCAGTAAAATTACCGAATGAACTGAGCTCTCCAGAAATAAATAAATACATAAATAACTGTCTGAAGTTCAACTGCGATACTTATTAAATTAATTAATTTTATTTTTAAATATTTATGTTTTTTTTTAATTACTTTTTCATATTCAAAGGAATGATAGATAGGCTCTATCACAACAATAAGCATTTTGGACATTGAATTTGCAGAATGTTTGATTTCCATATTCATACGCACGTTCTTTTTGCAAACAGACTTGATATCAATATCTTATTCTGGTGTGTTCATGCAAATTCTGACCTGACAAACTCAGACGGCAACACACTATTGATATGTATGATCTTTAAGGGCACGCTGAGACCAGAGCATCACATTCACACCGTGGAGTAGATTAAATAGAGCATGACCTTGCATCACCTAGAATATATAAATAGCCAAGTGTGTGTATGATGTCTGCTCTTGGAGACACGTAATAATTTGCCTTATAAACTAATTAAATGCAAATCTGTTTACCGGTATATAATGTTAGAAGCATTTTTCAATCTGTTTGTTTTTTCTTTGTGTTAGGTTGCGAGCCAAAGTCTGAGGTTCAGCTTCAGATACTCTGACAGTCGAGTGAAGTGAAATAATAATATATATGTTTTAATTAATGTTATACCCTTATCCCAAAGTGGGAACAAAAGGTGATGTAGGTCACAATCGATACACAGATGATCACATTAAAATAACTCTAACCAACTTGACTCCAGCTGCTGGCATCTCTTACTAGACCACACCCCTTAAAGACACACATCCAACAGATTGCAGTAATTACACTTTCTAAAACCTGAAAAAATGGTGGTGGTTTCTTGAGGGATGGAACGGATTAATGGCATTTCAATGTATTTCAATGGGGAAAATTGATTTAATATATGAGTACATTTGAGCTACAAGCTTGGTCATGAAGCTCACAAGGGAGTACCAGGAATGCATTTGAAATGTGTTTTTGTTGTATTAGTACAAAATCTTATACAAGGGCTTGTTTCTATCAAAAATTCAGTGCAGTTGGAGACAAGTATTGTGACACTACTAACTTCTTTCCTTCCATTTAGATATTACATGGATTTGTGCTGTGATACATCTATTCAGGCTTGTGCTTGCAGCACAGCTATAACACCATGCCAAAATCCATTTCGGTCTTGTTTGCACATATCTCAGTCAGACTTCCATCAACAACTTATATTTCGCTGGCGTCGGGCCAAAATCTCTTTAATATTTAATTTAATATTTCTTCAAAAATCTATACTTTTGGTCAGTCCACACGGTGTGTCGTTCTTAAAAATTATCGACCAATTTCAAGTGATGAAAATGGCTTTCTCTTTTTGATGACATAATATTATAAACGGTTGAACAAACATGGCAATTTTGGGGACTTCTTAAAAGTGACAATTTTAGAGGCACAAGGTTTTGGTCCGACGCCCGTGATTTGAACCCATATACACTTATGTATTTGGAACCTTGTGATTGACAGTTGATCCCACAAGGACACACGTGGGCGTGTCTACACACTACATTATCTGTCAGTCCTATGGTTACAGATTCTATTTATATATACTTACTGTGCATAGTGCTGCTTTAAAGCTGAAGCGCCGCACTTGAAGGAAGTGGGAGGCCGTCAAATAAATTAGACTGCGTTCGCTTTGCAGCGCTCCAGCCCTTTGTGTCACCTCACAAAGAGCCTGTTTCTGTTTCCTAATTGGTTGATGCTATAATTGAGGCTTGAGGGATAGCGAGAGAGAAGTATTACAAAATGTAATTTGCCTGACTTCAATGGTTTCCAATATTTATTCATTTTTAACCAAGCCAGTGTTTAAGATATTGTGTACCTGATGCCTCAGGGGAAACCTGTTTCAATAACTTTAAAAGATTGCTCACAAGTGTAGGTTTTGGGGATTATATTCCTCAAAATACTGAAGTAAATGACTTTACTCGCTGCTGATCAAAATACAGTAGACTGCCAGGAATGCAAAAAAAAAAAACAACAACTTTAAAGTTTGTATTTCTTTTCCACTACCTTTTGAAAAAAAAATGCTTTTATTGCTTTTTTATCATTTTGTTGGATTTGACACCCCTGGAGTTTCACATCAAATACAGATGTGATATTGAATGTGGGTGAAAAAAACAAAAATAACAAAAAATTTGATTTACAATTTCCGGATTTTATATTATATATATATAATTTTTTTCTTCTTTTTTTTACATAAACCAAGAACTTAAATTGTTTTGCTTTTATTTTATCAGTTAACAAAAGTAACCATATTTCTTCTCTTGGAATCAATGTGCAAAACTTCTACCTTGAATCAAATACTTCTGGAAATGTAAATCTATGTGTTGAAAAAGTAGAAAAGTACAACTTTTTTTGTCAACTTTGTTTTAAAAGCTAAACAGTGCTAGTTGTGTACCTCAATATGACACAAATAAACATCACATTTAGGGTTTAATGTAGGAACCGAGGTCTGTCATCCCCTCCAACTGTCTGCTGATTTTACATTTGTACAAGTACTTTTATGTAAATTTAGGTGGCTGTTTTGCCATGACTGGCAAATTTTCTTTTAGCGTTATTGAATTGGCCAGTCACCGGTGTAATAAAGTCTTGGCCTGCCATAAATCGGCTATTTTACCGTGATTAGTCCGCTTCACTAAGTTCACCCCTTCTATAGATTTCCTTTCACTTTTCAATTTGTTTTGTCACTAAAAATAGGCTGTTATCAGCATTACCAGCCCACTATACTACATTTCATAAGGATTTTATGTCGCAGACGACGCAGAGGCTGAAAAGTGTCACAGGCACGGCGAGTGAAAGTAAGCTTGTCTTTTATACCGGTATGTGCTTGCAAGGTGAGTCCGTCTTGACGAGATAGCGTACATGTTGCGACCACGCAGCGACATAAATGTGCAAATTTTTGCTATTCACATAAGCTTGTAAATGTCTATCATCAATCAGGATAAAATATCCAATTTACAGCAGGCTAAAGATTTCCTCGCTCTGGCGATTGACCAATATTGGAGCCGTTCAGAGCAAAAATATCACTAGCATTTGAGTTGCCAGTCATGACAAAATAACCACTGCCTAAACAAACGGCGTGGGGCAACTTGAGCAATATACTTGCGGCTAGGTAGCAGTACATACCTGGGTTCTCCCGTTTTCAGCAAGTGGTGAAATCGGGTCTTCCTCATTGTATACATGGGTGCCATATCATTAGCGAGGTGCAACATGTCCGCTTTGGTGATCGCTCTTATTGTGCCCCTTTCTTGTCATACGTGCTTCCTTGTGTAAATGACTCCTCCATGGTAACATAGTAAACAGTTTTTTTTCTTGCGGGAGTTTGCTTGTTTGCTGTTGTTGAGTTCCTCCCATATGGAGTGTGTGAGGACACGACTGGCAGAGCTAACGCTAGAAATGCCCATTGGGGCGAAAGACGCGGGCAACGAAAGGGGAAAAAAACCATTGATGTTATAATTTTTGTAATCGTTCACAACGAAACACTCGAATGATTTAAAAAAATCTATTTATCGCCCAGCCTTAGCCCCACAGCTCCTAAAGAGTTTGCCTGCAAAGTTACACCAAAAACTATAAAAGAGAGCAATCAGTCCCTAATAGAATATGGAGACCCCAGCAGTTTTGTTGCCATCCACTATAGCCTCTCCCATATGTTACAGCAACATAACAGCTTTATGTTGTCTACCCCCCATTAAGTCAGTGTGCTGTTAAACACACAGGGAGGCAGGGATGGGCTCAGTTTAACCGGAAAACCTTTTTCCCCCGTCCATGATAATAGTCCTGATTCACCCTCTAGTGAGTCCATATTGTGGCCCCAGGCAGACAATCTGCCATTAATACCACTAAGGACCCCCTGAGAGAGGAACCTCAACACCTCACCAGCAAGAAGGTTTTGTCAAAGATTGCTGGTGTGAATGTATAAATGGATTTGATGAAAATACACTCTCTTTCTTGAGTGATTTCAACCAGCTGGGATTCTGCTTTTAACCTTTTACGAATCATAGGACTGTTGATATACCTCCTGCAATTAGTTGTTAGTTATATACAAAAAATATATTTTCAGTATGTTCATAACTCTTATCTCCATGCTGGCATTATTTTATAAGAGTAAGACTTACTCATGTATAGCGCCTGGACTCGTACACCAAATCCGTGTTTAGGCTACATATATGTTTACCATATAACCATCATATTCTGAATACATTCAAATGGGTTACTAACACATCGTTGTCCAAAACGTGAAAAATCCATTTTGATCATAATGGTGAATGGAGTACACTTACATTGCGTTTAATCTGTCCCATTTATTACTATATTATCCAAAGCACTTTACCAAGCCAAATTAAAAAACAACAACAGTGTACATATGCGGCTGACGCGTAACGCAGCCGTAATAACCGGAAAGGTTTTCATTTTTAGTTTAAAATAACTTACTTTAACCTCCAGAATCCTTTGCCATCCTGTTTTCAGTAATATTTTAAACCAGGGCCGGATGCAGAATATTAGGGGGGGCGAACGGAAATGTTTGAGGTTTGAGGTTTCCTAATTATTGTGAGAAATGATGAACACGATCAGTGTCTTCACATTAATTAATGTAATTAATTCGTAATATTAACTAGAGCTGTCACTAACAAATCTTTTTAGACTCAATTATCCTATCGATTTTTTCACTGATTACTCGGATAGTCAGCGAGGCAGAAATTTTTGGCGACCAATTTTTTCCAGCCCTAATAACAACATATAATAGTAACATTTGATTTTGATCAAATGTATTATTTCAGAAGTGTGTATCAAAATGGTAGCCCTGAACACTAATCAGTAGACAAGAAATAGCTCTCAGCTTCAAAAAGGTTGGTAACCCCTGCGCTAAGCTAACCAGCCTAGCGTCCAAATTTATGAACTCTTTAAAAAAAAAAAAAGGTTTTTATTTAGTATTGCAAAACATACAACAATAGCTATTCTTAAAAATGACAAACCAATGACTGAAACAATTGTTGACTATACATAACAAAAGAAAACAAAATAACATGCCGAGGGGGATACGTTTACAAAACCCTGAAATGTTCACATGAATTGTAGTTCTTGATAGCCTTTTGGTTACGAGAAAACTTAAGGGACTTGATGTACTGCCTGATTTCACAATGGAAAAAAAAAGAAAAAGTTTTCCTATGTAAAAATGTACATTTATGGATGTAAAGGTTTGCCATAAGATTGATTAGATTAATAATATAAATCTCCTTTGGCTTTAACTTATTTCTTTTAAAGTCATAAAGACCAAACAGTACATCTTTCCAAAACAGTTCAAAATCTCCATCAATCGTTTTAGCAATACATTTACAGATGTTACTCCAAAAGCTTTGGACAAAGGGGCAGAGCCAAAATAAATGAGTCACAGTTTTGACCTCCACAGAACAGAAAGTGCACTTCTGATCAATATATTTTTTGAACCTTTTAACAATATGACCATTTGAGGGGTAAAACCTGTAAATTATTTTAAAAGAAATTTCTCTAATTTTGTTAGTGAACAAAAAATTATTGGGTAACAGCCAGACTCTTTTCCAGTCTATGTGTCAAATTTGTGAACTCCCTTTGTGCGAGGACGGCATCAGAGGCCAACAGCAAAGTAAGGTCAAAGGTGCTGATACAGTGTCTAGATGGGTTTTATTGAGTGATTGCTAAACAGTTTAACATAATGCTCATTAGCTGTCTGAACATTCCCTTACATGTGTCAAGGGAAAGTTAGAAGCTCTCCTTTGACCGCTCTATTCATTTGCTAAGGCACTCTGATATATTATAAGGTACTTCAAAACTAAAATTTAGCATTTTGGTCTCTTGACATAGTTTGACAAGTTGCCCGTTGTTCTTTTTTTTTTTTTTTTGCCTCCTTAAGATACATTAAAGATCATGAGTGCATATTGGATGTGCTGATGAAGATATTAAAAACTTGAAGCATTTGAATGATTTTATTCCCTCGCCTAGTAAGAATCAATAAAATAATTCATAAAAAAATCGGACTGATAAGCAGTATCAATAGATCAAAGTGAAGTGAATTCTTTAGTGGCTGTTGCTCTTGTATCAGTTCTCTGTATCACTGTTTAACTATATTATTTCAGTATAGTATCCCCTGTTGAATCTACATAACTGTATCAATACCAACCTTTGTTCAGATGGTATTGTTTATTGTTTCTTTATATCTCAGATGCTATTGTATTGTTTTGTTGTACTGTCTTAGCTCAAGCAGGCGTGCAGTAGTAAAGCTGCTGATAATCTCAGAGATGAACACCAGAACAAATACATTTATTTTACTACATCGCTGATGGGTCACAAGAGCTCCATTTTACCTCACATGAAGAAAGTTATACATCACTGGACCAACTACTTGTTGTAAAATCCCTTTTGCACTGATTGCAAGGAGATGATTCTCCGGAATCTTTGTTGCTCAATGATGGATTCACGTTCAAGGAAACGAGGCACTCTTTAAAATTCTTACCTCCGCAGCTCGCCAAGACTGGAATGTTTATCGCTTTCCAGATTATGAAGATGAAGGAACTCTTAAATGCAAATAAGCAGACACGCATCTGCATTACAAATATCATGAACGATTTCAAAAGTTATCAGCCAGTGGGAAGAGTGCTTCAAATCATGATGCACTTTAATCCATTGCCGTAGTAGTAAGATGCATGATACAGTAGCTCTTCTTTCTGGAGAGTAGATAGGTCTAGCCTGCACTGTCCCTCATGAATAATTACTGCACTTGAAGCCATGCTAGCACCACGGGAAGGGCAAGCAGAGGGAGGAGGAGCACACAGGCAGACTGAACGTTCAACCACGACATGCAATTTGGAACAACAGGGAAACAGGAGCAGAAAAAGTTTCCACACAAATGTTATAACGGAAGCGTGAAATGTCAATGTGGATTAAACAGTTTGACTGGTGAGTACATTCAAACGTATTTAAATATGTTCAAACATACTCGCAAGCACGTTTGAACAATACTCGCGAGTACATTCCAATGGACTGGTAGGCTAAATGCTACAAACATAGCACTGCTGACATAATAATAAATCATAAAAGTTACAACTAAACAATGTCTTTCTTTCAAAATTTTTAACGTACAGTATTGGTATAAAATGGGCCAAATGCTTTAAAAAAATGCTTTTAGGGAAAATATGCTATGTTTGTAGCATTTAGCCTACAAGTATGTTCGAACGTACTTGTGAATATGTTCAAATTTAAATACGTTCAAACGTACTCACCAGTCAAAAATGTTTACTCCACATTGGCAGTTCCACGCTTCCGCAGTTATCAGCCACTTCCAAGGAAATGTTCATTGGAGTGCCAGTTTTGAAATCAGGCCTAATGATCTCCAAAATTCCAATTTCCCAGCAGTTCTTTATGCCGCCATACGATACATAATATTGAAATACCGGGAAAAATAGTGTTTTGTATTACAGCATAACAGACATACTAAATTTGAGGGTGGCCTTATAAAGTATTTGATTTGATTTTCTTTAACTTGGAGATACCCTGGACTTAAACCGAAATGTAAGTCTTAACACACATGCTGATAAAGTTCATGAAATGTTAAATCTTGTCAGCTTGATTGTGTCTTGATGCTAGCTCTCAAATTTCGCTCTGATTTTGAGTTGCGTTTACTGCCACAAAAATAAAATATAAACACCTCTAAGTAAAAGTGTTTTTGTCATGAAATGAGGGTTGGAACATGCACCAGAATCCTAATATCTGTGTCAGCTATTTCGGCTTCTACATTGTATTCCTATAATGCAGAGTTCTGTTTATACTGGGCTGTATTTGCATTCGTTTGCTGTATTTAGCACAAAGGAACTCGCTGCAGTGCAATTGCGATGAATTAGCTGTTGGATTCCTTTGAAGACTTTCCTTTTTTTTATTACCAGACTCAGCCTGGAACCTTTGATTGCTTCTGTGCAAAAGAGAGGAGGGCCGGTTCATCTTGGTGCAAACGTATTTCGAGGGGTAGCAACAAAGTGAGCTGCTTGTGATGTCAACCTTCAAAGTGGCACTGCCAAGTGCTTTGCAATGTATGAGGTTTCATATTATCAAGCTTGTTGAGTGAGTCATTAAACAGGTCACTGGCTCACAGGCTGAGGTCAATATTTCATATTTTGGATGCATTTTTTGACATTTCAATAAAAGAGCAGCTCTAGTTCAAACAAAAGAGCTACGAGAGAAAATGTGAAAGAAAGACAACAGGGTGTTGCAGTGAAGTTCACAGCAGCTTTTTCCTTGGTGGACTTGGCAGAAAGTACTGCAATCACCTGCTGTGTTCCTTCTGCAGAGCCGTCCCGCCATGAAATCCAGAGAACAAATAAAAGCCCAGTGATACAGAAAGACCACGGATTAATATTAGAGTCAGGATTTAGTGGTTCGACCCACTTGAGATCAAATTTGGGTAAAAATGGCCCTTGAATTAGAATGAGTTTGACACCCCTGGTTTAGGTGCCGGTCTTGGGTAGGGATAGATTGTTACTGTGAGGGTTTCATGTAACAGTTATGGTTATGGTTATGAGGTATGGGGTTAGAGTTTAGGTTTATGGTTAAGGCTAGGATTAGTAGGTTTAGAGTTAGGATTAGTATGGCTCTCGAAGGTCTATTCAAAACTTAAATAGCCCCTGATAGGAAACCATGGAAGGAAACTTCATGTTCATTGTTGTCAAAAAGACTTTGACAGACATTATAAGAACGCTGACTATACAGTATTTATACTAATCCTGCTTCCTATTGCGTTAAAAATTTAGATATCTCGCTGAACAAGAGGTGTTCATTTTGAACGGAGCTATCTGAGTACAAGAAATGTTAAAAATCAAAATGGATATTCAGGTGGTGGAAAAATACCTGAGCTGTTATTAGAAAGATATAAAAGCTACCTCCAAATGCGGTGACAGCTTTTTAATGAATAATGGGCCAGAGGCAGTGAGGTTTCAGTGAGGAGGCTCAGAGTTCACATTCATGTTAAATACTTGATGGGGTCTTAAAAAGAGAATCCGCTTAAGGTTGACTGTCTTCAAGCGCCTCGATCTGGCTAGCATGCTAATCCTTGTTGTTTTAATTTTCTCAGAGCTGTGTCTAATTAGAGTTTAGGGCTATTTTTTTTAAACGATGGTTTATCGTGTCCATCTCTTGTCCTTAATTAAACTCATGTATTCTCAGTTTCAAGTTCTAACGTAAATACTGTGCGCCGCTTGGGGCCTGGTTTATATACACAACGAAGGGGGCATTTTTGTATATCAAATAATGTTACTTGTATATTATAATTTATGTCCAGTGAAACTTGATCTTAAAACAAAAGAAAAAGGAGTATTATGGAGAAGCAGCAATAATTTAGGCAGACTGGGTGGAACTAATATTTCTGGGAGCACCCAGGCACATAAATATGGACAGAGCTGAAGTCTCATGAGAGTTGCCAAAGTCTCATGAGATTTGTTGCAGTTCTTAACTCTCTGAATTTTTCTAGATTAAATTCCAATGCACAATCATTTTCCCCAGCTGACACCCATGTTCAACTGAGCCTCAGCTACTTCAAAGAAAGAAAGCAAAAGTATTAAAAGTCATTTCAAGCTCAAATTGGACCCTGCATCAGAGCCTGACTGAGAAAATGGGTTCACTAAATCCACAGCTTGCGCTGCCCTCGTTAAATGCATTTGAGCGAAAACGAAATGCAAATGATGCCGCTAAAGGATCTAAAAGATGAGATTGAAGATTTACTCTCGGCTTGATCTGACTGAACAGTCCGCTTATGCTAAGGAGACAACATGCTCAGTTTTTGGTTCATGCCGCTTACAAAATTGATCATAATGTCACAATAAAATGGGATTTTCTGCGACATCATATGTTCCTCTGGGAACTGAGTGCCTTTAAATTCCTAACATGAAGATATCACAAGCAGCCCACGACAATATGAACATCTCCTCTCTCATTGCTTACCCCCACAATCTCTTTCCCACTTTCATTAATTCCTTCGCTATCTGTTTTTCTATCTTTACGCTTTGTTGGTCATGCATTTCCGCAAATCCCACCAACAGATTGCCTCTATTAATTAGGCTGGCGCTCACGTCCTGCTTGTGATATTCACAAGTAATGGAGATATTAAGCAGATAAGGCAATTCCTGCTGTCACTCCATCTTTTAATTAGGCAGCGGTTTAACAGGTAGACAGCTGGCTGATTTCAAGCCAATTGTTGAGAAGATACATCGCATGCATTTGTGCTTACGCAAAAAGTTGTGAATAAATGTGATTTATTAATTTTACCTGTAAAAAGGGGATGATTGTCTATGAAGACCGAGTTTTGTTCTATAGGAAACTGTACTTTATGATTGTCCATTATTTTTACTATACAGTACTACTGCAGAAAGTGCATATCCTGGTGAACAACTGCTTCGGGACAGTCATGAGCAGGACTTCTACAAATTGGCCTGGTAGGGATCCCTGAAAACCAAATTTATTGTGTAGGATAACGTTCCGCTCTGAGAGGTTCATATGTCTATTTACTTCATGTGCCAAAGCGCCACTTAGTTGTAACAGAGAATGTCTAAGAAAATATATGAGCACTTAATTCATATATTGTATTAATTTCAAAGTCTGACAGTGTAGACAAGACAAACAGAATAGATGACTTCAAACAAAGTTTTAAGTTGAATCATTGAATGTGGGTGGAGCATGTATAAAAATTATGATGAAATTGACTAGTGCCAGAAGCCAAGATATTTCCTAATTTCATACGGTGAGTTAGTGTTACAGCCCACTATCAACTGTGTAGTCACAATCATTTCAAATGAGAATTTCATTTTATTTTTTTTAATAATTGATTTTCTATTCTGCACTCAGCTAAGGATGGAAAGCACCTGCGTGTCTATTTAATGTTGACGTTGGAAGGTCTTGTAGGTTGAGCAGGATAATGTAATGTCTATACAGCATGTGTGCAGTTAATTGAAAGGTTCAAGGTGTACTAAATACATGGGGAGCATATAGAGGCATAATTAAAAGCTTCCACATACATGTTTAGGTGTGTGCGTGCACTGAAGGGACGTGTCGTGCTTTGGTGGGAAGCAATTACATACTCGACGTGAGCTAAAGAATTCTACTTCCTGTCACTCGCAAGTCAATTTTATGGAATACCTTCACTGACACCGCGATTATCAATCTTTTCAGGGTAATGGCAGTGTTATTTCACCCTAGGTGAAGGTGACCTCTGAAGCATCCCTGCATCTCTTGCCGTGTACCATTTTTGCCCCTGCAAACACCTTGCAGATTTTCCTTGGGGCAAAGATCTAATCCACTTTAGCAGTTGCTGTTCCCGGATCATTCCCTCAAGACCCGTTACTCTCCCTAACCTTGTCAGAGCACTGCACTGCAGGGCAAACATAACGAAGAGAATATAAAATTCAACACTGGAGCTCCGAGTACATCATTAAAACATTTTTCCGACCATGGTACTCGCTACGAAAGCAATGAGACAATTTCGGGTTGTTAAGAATTCACAATGACAGACTCCATTGGGCTTCTCGGGTCCTGGCGGATTAACTGGCTTGTTTCTAAGAAGTGTCGACACCGCAAATTGTTTGTACGTTGTGTAAAACTGTGAGACACAATCAAGTTAGTTTAGTAGGTTATTGTAAACAAGTAATTCACTTTAAGTAGCATAAGCGTAGATCTGTTTTCAGTGTCTAGAATGGATTGCCCTCTAGTGGTGAACTAATAGAATGCAACAACCTAAATTCGAAGCATGTGCATTTTGTAGCAGGCACACTACGGTGTCTGAGACTTCGCAAGCCTACAACCAATTACTACGTTCATGAGGTTCTTGTCATTTGGGTATCCGGAGCAGAAAGATGGCGGCGAAACATTTCAGCCTCCTCTATGTAATATAATTTATGATGTACAATAAATCAAAATATTCTACACGCTGTTCCTTTTGATATTGTGGGCATTGTCTTGGAAAATAATAGCACATATACATATGCAAATAGAATACAATCTAACAGACTCGCTAACCAAAACAGAAGCACCAACCGAAAAGTAAACCAGGCTTCCCCAATCCTGGTCTTCGAGGGGAGGAGCCCAATAAAAGTTATATAATCAGCTCATCAGTAAGTGCTGCAGAAGCCTGATAAAACTCCTGGTCTTTAATATCAGGAGTATTGGAGGATGGAACCATCAACAACCTGCAGGACTCCAGCCCGTGAGGACAAGAATTGGGCATGCCTGATGTAAACAGACTCTTAGGTGAAGACACCTTTTGATTTAACATCAAGATTCACTCGATTTAAAGTGCAGTATCATATTCTATTGGTGGAAAAATATGGAAATCTATGTATAATATTATGACACGTCCCTCAATCTGCAGTTGTGTAAATAAACTCGCCCGTCCACTATATGAAGAAATACGATTTACTTAGATGACACTCAGCAAGCCATTACTGTACTCGTAAATACAAACATGACTCACTTTATCTTAATGCCACCTTCCTTCATGATGTAGACTATAAATTTATGATTCACGAAATGATGGTAAGATCATTAAAAAGTTCCCTGCTAAATAGTGTGTCCAAGCTTGAGGCCATTGTTCCCCAGACTGAACTGAAATAATCCACAGTGTCATGGTAGATCCGGCATTCTGAATCTAAATATTCCTGAATCAGCATTCATTATTGTGTACTTTAAACACACGCGGACATTGCTTACACTTGTAATTATTTGTTATTGTTCTGTTTGCGTGTAGTCTCCGATGAAGATGAAGTCTGAAGGTATGGTGGACGGAGGCTTGTTCACAGAGAGTTATTGCAACATCTGCAATGCCCAGCTCATCTCCGAGTCCCAGCGCACGGCACACTATGAGGTAAGCCTGTCTCCGTACATCTTTTTTTTTTTTGTCATCGTTGGCTTTTATTTGCAGCACGACTCATTTGCAAGCTGAGTGAACACAAAGGAATGGCACGCATAAAACAAAACAAAAAATTTGCTTTGGCAGGCAGATTCCTGCGCTGTGGTCTTCGTACATGGCTTATTTGTACAGACAAACAGTGCTCATCCATTATCCATAGACTTAATGCAGCATGGTAATGGTTGGGGATCGCACACAAACAAGCACATACACACAGACACAATTTGTTTTAATGTGCTCTACCTCACTGCATACTCCCTAAGAGTAATTTAATGAATAGCCATTAAATAATCAGCCCTGTCCTATATTTACAAAGTGCACATGCGCACATGCACACACAACATTCATGCATTGGGTCTTTCTTGATTACAAGGCACAATTGGGATTAACAAGGAAACTAATCAGGACAAGCACTTATCTGGAGAGAGCGAGCGAGGACTGCAACAATGTGTGTTCGCATGCTCCAGCATGTACCGACTATGTTAATTAGATAAACAAACACACACAGAACCTTGAAATGTGCAAATAAACTCATTGCAATCTGTCAACCCAAATCCAAAAGTTACTTAAATATGTCAACTTTGTGTCAGATGATCATAGTGGTCATTTAAAGGTACGTAATTACATATATTAAAATATGACTGTCTCTGAATTGTGTTTCACTACTTTGAGCTACTGCAAAACAAATGCAGGTTTCTTAACTTTCAATTAGAGATGGTCAACATCACTTTTTTCTAGATCGATACCATTATGAGTACTCAACTCTTGAGTAGTCACTGATACAGATAAAATTTCCCAAAATAAAAGTGACATAATTTTAAACAAAACACCTATATATCCCTTTATAACATTGATAGCAGTTAAAATGGATCTTTGACGTCAATAGTCGTCAATGGCACTGAATGAGTTAAAATTGCATTGAGTTCACGGTAATTTTCTATTCTTCTAATTTGTAGTTCCTGATTGTAAAATGGCCACAAGTGGACAGCCGATACAGGTATTGGCTTCCGTCACGAGTACCGATACCTTGAAATAAGGCATGGTATCCATCCCTATTTTAAATGCTCTGACTTAACAAAAAAACATTTTCAAACGATATCCATCCATTTTATGTACCACACATCCTCACCTGATCACATACCAAATCGATTTAGTAGATTGCCTCCACCAGCTTCAAATGCGACAACATGGTTACAGTGACCCGGACTCTCCAAGTTCAAAACAGTTTCTCTTTGAGTAAGGTCAACATTTGTGCCGGACGTAATTAACTTCCCTGCAGGCGTCGGTGAGTTATTGCGGTCATGGAAATTGGACAGATGTGACCTTCACGTTTGACCGTCAAAATTAAATCCTGTACCTTCCCTGAGTGGAGCACCCAAGATTCTCTAAATTACACAAGTATCAGAAAAAGTGTATCGTGGTCTTTTCACTTATTTGTGTGTTGAGACTTGATTTGTCTTCATGAATTTGGGCGGTCTACTGGTTTTCAAAAATCTACTTCACATTTGCTCCAAAGGAAGGGTGAAAAGTGTCTCCTTCTTGCCAAACACTGAATTGTCAGAATGAAGGATGAAATAGTAGTCATTACTTGTTTCAAGACACACAACAAATCAGTTCAGCTGTCTATGGTACACTTTTGAATGGTAAATCTTGCATTTCCAAGGCATGGTGTGCAGAGGAGGTAGCCAGTAAATGTAAAGAACGGGACTGATGTAATCTCCCAATGAATGTGAAGACAAACACCTCTTTCACACTGCCTGTCCCAATTTGCTATTCTGTGAGAATGACTCTGAGACTGAATGGGAGGGACAAAATGAAGCCGGTGTTCTGTCAGATCAGCATAACCGTATACTAAACTCTATTTGTTGCCTCACCCTGAACTCAACCAAACACTCAACCTGTTCTTACTGCGCATGACCTGTTTCCTACAGCGCATGCACAGAAGTGCAAGGTATACTACTTCGACGGGTATGCTGTTTTGTCAAGACACAGGCAATATTCTCACTTCAGAGGTCATTTCAGCACCGTAACAATGTCTGCGTGAATTGAAAGTGCTGACATTACAAGATAGCAAAGTGAAAAGTTTCTCATTTGACACTCAGCAAATGTTGCTGTCTGACGAGTATTTTACACATCATAGTACACAACATTGGTATTCTTCTTGGTGTGTGCTGCCCTTTGCCTTCCAAATGGGATGGTTCTCTGTCGAGCAGCCCATGACTTCATCTATCCTTTAGATACCACTGAATGGTCAACTTTCAGATGCTTTGGAACAAAGTATACAAAACTGAAGCTAAACTGTACTGTATGATGTTTAAGGTTGTAACTTTTGGTGGGCCAAGAAGATTCATGTAAGTTCTTGAGCCAAAGAAAGGTCAAAACTACAAAAGCCCAAGAAAGAACCTATCCAATTTGAGTGACAAGCCAGCATTGTTCCCACAAAAATATTTTTCTTCAGAGCATGTACTTTAAATATCCTATATTAAGGCAAAAACATAAATTATGTAATTTCTTCATAGTGAGCCCAAACCATTCCAATCTTTATGTTAGGTCCTTGCTTTTACTGAAATTGATGATGATGCTTCTGTTTATTTTCTAGAGTGAATCAAATCAAGATGCAACTTCCCTCAGTTGCTGTCCAGTAACACAGAGCGAAGATATTTTTACCCATCCGTCCCCGTGTCCTTCGCACTGTTGACCTAACTTGATTTTGACCAACAGTGAAAGATGCGAGACAAGCCTGGTCCATTAACGTTGATGGTCTCAGGGTCAGCGCAGCTTTACCATGTCTCGCTTTTAGCCGCCATCCCGCTGCCATCAACTGCACGACCATTTATGTACAAACACAAGGCTGCTTGGAACCGCACACTCAAGTCACAACATGTATTAAAGTAGTCTGACAAGGGGTGGAGAGGCATGAGAGATGTTGGGGAAGGTGGGGGTTTACTATCCCAAGGATGGGTGTCGAGGATCCAATCAATGCAGCAAAGCAGCAAGTACAATGCCTTGTCAAAGTTGGCCATTCACTTGCTTTATAAGCTGCACTGCCTTGTTTTAACACTTATCTAAAAATCCTAAATCATTACCCCTATTGTAATTCTGGCTCTAATTTTGCCATTACGTTACACATACACAAAATAGGAGTGTATTGATTTAAATGAGTCTCTCTTCCCATGTTTTCTGTTAGGCGTATGATACACCTTTAGTGGTACTAGGCATTAAAATGAACAAGATATTGAAGAAAACAAGGGATCTAATCATTCCCCCCCCCCCCCCATGACTGTTATCTGATGTATAATGCACTCCATAGTGTTTTTAATAGTGTACATACACTTTTCCCACTCAAATAAACATTTTTCTTAAGTCATGTTATATAATTGCATCATTTTTACAATACAGTTAATATCAAGACAACAATTGTGCCATTACTGTAAGAAAGGCATAAAGAAAAACAAAACATGCAACACGATAATAATATACAAAGATACAATATACAATATCACAATATTAATATTTGATATTTCATCATGTAATATCTAATCTATCCTTTCACTCCCGATTTACATGGCAAGAAAGCATCTTGACACAGCTAAATCATATTACAGCATATGGTTGAGGTTATCAGAGGTCATGCTATAATAGAATCCTACAAATAGTGGGAGATAGTCGTGTCAACCTAGCACACAAACACATGCTATCATTTGATTTTCTTTGCCCGCAGCACTTTTCCGTTGATTTCCATTGTGCCGCATTAAAGTGACAGTGAGCAGCTTCAAGGACAGCTCACTGTCATTTTGAATATAGCCTCAGGTGCTGCGTTTCTGCTTGGAATAGTTTAGACTCATTACAAAGGTGCATGAAAGATACAAGGTAAGACATTTCGTACCACCAGCGACAATCCAAATTGTCACAGCCCGATGACTGAAAACATTTATGATCAATCACTCGATCAAAAAGGCAAGATACATTGATTACTATTGCTAATCAAGACATAGGGGCTCACAACACCAACATGTGGAGACCCTGTCTGCACTAATACGCACAGTGGTCTTCCAGGGTACAAATCAACTGACACTTACTTCCTGTCTCTTTTTGTGTGTGTCTCTTCTAGAGCAAGAAACACGCCAACAAGGTGCGTCTTTTTTATATGCTTCACCCAGAAGATGGAGGGCCACCTTCGAAGAGACTCAGGCCGGACAATCCGGTATGTTGTCACTCACTGTACTCATTACATGCTGGATGTGTGCGTAAAGCTTCACCAAGAAGGCTGTTGTGTGTGTGTATGTTTGTTTACAGCCAATTTTTATGTCAATCTAAAAAAAGATGGTGCTGTCAAATGGAATCCAATCTGAATGAAACCTGTTATGCATATGCAGGCAGGGACAAAAGCAGACATCACACCAGTGCTCATCCAGATTGTCAATTTAACATGTTCATGTATTTACCTGTCAAATCTCATCAATTCAGTTTAGGATTTGGATGACAGGGCATTGATTGACACTTTGTATAAAACACAAGGAAGTAACAGGTGTCTAGTAAGGGGTTTATTAAAGGGAAGGTCTCTAATTGTGATGATATTGTTATTAACAAATATTTAATATTTTCCTTTAAACAAATCATAAAATAATAAGGTATTTTACAACAAAATACTGTAATAACATATTAGCCTAAAAGTATAGTTGCATAAGTAATATTTAACTTATTGGCACAATTTAACAAAAAAATACCAAAGTGCTTGCTAAAGTTTGTGCTTTCTCTTTGTGTGTGTAAATTCAATGTAGTCATCCAGGTCATCTGCAAAAGTTGAATTGAGGCTGAACTGTAATTTTCGCGTTTGTTGCATTTGTTGTTAATGTTAACAAATATCTCAGGCAATGTTGTTAGGCTAACAACATTTTTTTTGCTGTGTGTCACACTTAGGAATGCGATGCACTGCCTACAGCAGCAAGTTTTTAACTTTATGGCTCGTGAGCATAAGTCGTTCAGAAAATGGATGGATGGATGCATGTGTTTTTATTATTATTATTATTATTATTATTATTATTATTATTATTATTATTATTATTATTATTATTATTATTTGTAGTAGTAGTAGTAGTAGTAGTAGTAGTAGTAGTGATAGTAGTAATACTAAACAAGTTGAATACATAAAAAAATTATCTTAAATGTAATTACAGTCACTTATTATTTTTGACCCTCAGGTGGTTATTTGAGGTGTGCCAGTTTTTTATTAGGTGGACAATGCACAAGCCTTCTAATTGAGCCGTGACATTTATTAGAGTGGAGGCCACTATTTGAGGAAAGATTAAATATATGTTTTCCCACTTTGTGGCATTTAACTCAATGATTTTCATTTCTCGTGATAAAATAGCAACTTGCAGGTGAAAATGGGTCACGATGTCCTTGACTGTACCTGACTATATAGCATAGAGAGAACCTGATTTCCCCCAGTGTAACCCGCCTGGACCATCCATTCCCAAGCTTGGCCATGGCAGCGCAGTGCCCGTGGGGATTTATATGTTGTTGAATCACTCGTGTGGTTTTTGTGGGCTGTAATTCTCCCCAGAGAGGTCATGGTACCGTTTCTGGTGAGCTTCAGTGGCTGCCAAGTAGCTCTGTATCGGTCGACTGCAGGCAATGGCTGGAGAGGGCAGTGCATTCCAATCCAAATGTGTGTGTGTGTGTGTGTGTGTGTGTGAGGATTGTGTCTGGGTATTAAGTTGAGCTTTTCGTGGCTCTCAGTGTGTGATTGCATGACAGACAGAGCTGAGTGTGTTAATGACACCAAGCATTGGAAAAAAGGTGTGAATAGAATAATTCAGCATATAACAGCGTATGGTCCATTTATCTACCAAGACTGGAAGTTCTGCACAGCACAGCACACACCCCCCCCCCCCCCCACACACACACACACACCCACACACACACACACACACACACACACACACACACACACACACACACACACACACACACACACACACAGTACACACGATGTGGACATAGCTGGTGGAAAAACAAATCAATTGGTAAATTCTAGTGCCGCCACACAAAACACAAAGCAAGGGAGGAGACCTTGTCTGGTTGTTAGCTCAGTCAGCAAACAAACCTGAGTCCTTGTGCCAAAACACACACAAATATTTGCATAACTGTGTCCATGATTTAAGAAATGCGCACATTTTTAAATGATAAAATAGGATGAGAGCCCCGGGCAATCATCTTCAAAGAAAGAGATTATACTTAGTTTTTAATTTGAAGTGATTTAAAAGCAGAAAGGCAGAGGCATACTGTGTTTTTTTATAGTTCCAAAGCAAAAAAGCTGTCAAGATGTATTTGTGGACCAATAACAAACAAAGATCAAAACCCCAGTACTGTCAGGACGGCACAGTCACTTCAGGTTCTTGCAGTATTACTCAACACAAGCTGCTTTGTATTTAATAATAAAAAAAATAATACTGCCAAAAACAAATCTTGTCTTAATTTGCCCAGTCATTGATCGACTCATATACATGGGTTTTTGCTATTCGTTGGGCAGGGTCAGTCCCTATCACCCATGAATGGCGGTGGTTGAAAGGTTTAGAGTAAATATAAAAGTTGTTTAACTCATTCACTCCCAGCCATTTTCACTGAAGCAACTCCCTTATTACTTGATTTTGACAAATTTTGCAAAGCCCACATAATATTATGCTCTTTTGCTATAAAAACATGGAACCTCAAAAAAGAAAGGTTAGAGTCTCTTCTTTCATCAGGATTTTTTTGTATCTGTTTTTGTTTTGCAGCAGTTAGCATTAGAATATAGCTAAGTTTCGTCAATATTCACATTCCCACTGAAAACACTGAAAAAAAGAGCTGCCCTGGCTGATCTCTTATGCACTGCTGCCACCTGCTGGCCGTTTTTTAAATAACTAACATTGCTCTAAGCCACCTCTTCACGTCAGGAGCTGCATCAAAGCCTTCTGTATGCCCTTGCATTAAAAAAAAACCCACAAGAAACGTGTAAACACGTTTATGGGCGTGAAGGGCAAATAATTAAAAAACGTTTTTAGACATTTTGGGGTTTGAATGAGTTAAATAGATCTATCAAAAACAATGACGATTATCATGTTTTCAAACACGCTGATCGTCGATCGGTCCAAAAAATCCTGATCGTGTAAAGACTATTTCTGTCAACATGTCACTGGCGGTCACTTGAAAATGGCAGATCTTCACCCAGCCAAGCGAGCAAGTCATGGGCAGAGTAACTCAGTGTGATGGCATTATTATATCAGGTCAGACCCGTTCTGCTTACAGACACATTTTTGGAAATAAGCAGCTCACAAACGATTCACTTAGTTACTTCATTTCAAGTTTGACGGCACTCTAGACTTTTCCGTCATGAAAATATACCAAAACAAAACAACATCTGGCTGCTTGTAAATAAAAGATACGCGCTGATGTCATGTTTTCGATCGTGATTGTGCCAGTAATGGACATGGTGTAGACAGCATTGTCCAATCTCATTGCAAGCTTTCTATATCAGCAGTTTCTATCCATATCCATTTCCATTCCGTCAAGTCACGTTTACGATCCAAAATAGCACAAATTGCAGCAGTAGAGATCTTTTCTGCAATGCATACAAAAATGTCATTAGCCATCACAAAGTCCATTACCAGTCACATGGGAAATAAAGCAATGTGTAGTATGGTATGAAGGAGTTGTACAAAAAGCAAATCAAGTGGAAATCAGGGCATATGCGAGCTTCCATCCTCTTCTCTGAGTGACAAATGTCACAAAATGTCATGCATGTGTGCCACACAACCTACTCGTATGCAATTGGCATGTTAAGGGCACACACACGTTCCTGCTCACAGACATATACACATTTTGAAAAAAACAACAACACATCACACCTGCGTCTCCATCTGCCTTCCTAAGTGAGCAAGACATGACTCAGCCCCTTCTGGCTTTCACTTCATGTGGGCTCTAAATACACAAACACTCGCTCACACTCACACAGTGCGAGTATTACGGCGGTCAGCACTTCGTTCATAACCTTTCCTCGCGTTTGTTTTCGTAGGATGCCGCACAGCTTACAAACACTTGTCAAGGGATGACTTTATTTGCATTCACTTCCAGACTTTGTTTTTGGCACTCTCTCTACACTTTACTTTATCTGAGTGACATTGTTAATAATATAGACATCCCAGACAACACCCAAGAATGAACTACGGTATCCAGGCCTGTTCAATTTGTTTAATAGCTTAAGATCATTCTATATCATCTACTTATTTTGAACAAGCATTAAAACCTTAGCAATTTTTTTAGCTGTAATTGTACTTTTTGTTTTCACACTGGTGGTTATGCTTTCCCATAATATCCATACATTTTTTATTTTACTTTTTTAAATTGTGCTTGTCCTTAAAGGTCATGGCTGAGCAGGAGCCTATTCCACTCGGTGATACAACCTGGACTGGTCATCAGCCAATTGCAGGGCACACATACAGAAGACAAACAACCATTCACACTCACATCCACACCACTTTACAATTTTGAGTATTAATAAACCTAACACAATGAGACGAGATTCAAATCCAGAACTTCAGAAGGGTGAGGCAAAAAGTGCTAACCTAGCCTGGGAAGCCACACCCACTTTATTTAAAGAGAGTAGGTCTGGACAGGCTGCCTTTTCGGCCCAGTTACAAAACGAACCATTTAATGAAATTTGCTGTGAAATATTCTTTGTGAGCAATGTTACTCTTCAGCGAATCCTTGTAACATTCAAAATGGTGCGCGGGAGAGACGATAGTTTGTTTCATTTAGCATTAAATTACCAGAAAGACATAGAGTCATTAAAATCCCAGCAGCTGGCGGCACTGGAAACATGTATTTCAAAAGAAGACGTTTGTCAAGATCACAGAGTGTCATCGCAAGAATTGAAGCCACTGTCGGCCATCTTACGTTGCCACTTGCTGAGGCCACCTAACTCTAATACATTGATTTTTCTGTGCCGTTTTCATGTAATTCTCTAGGGCGAAAATGCCACCATGTATGGTTGAAGAAGGCTGCGATTACACTCTGAGGCATGCATAGGCAGAAGGTCGGCCATATTTGCTTGCCAACTACGGCAACTACACTAGGTCAAAATATGTAGGAAGGATGTAGGCATCCATCTTGTGATTTCAAAATTTGGTGATTAATGGACTTCAAGCTATTGGTAAAGTCAATGCGGCAATTATTGTCTCAACTCCTACACAGCGAGAATTACTTTCAAAGTAAAAGGTGACAGTCCTGCTGTCCCCTTACACACAGACTGTTCTGTTGCTACCTCTGATACTATGTCGCAAATACTAGTGGTGCAACGGATCAACATTGAACCGTGTTCGGTTCGGATCAGGCCCCACGGTTCGGATCCCGCCCGATCTGCGGAACAAAAACAAAGTGCGCATTCACAGTCAATTCTGACATAAAGCTGAAACATACTCAATGGAGTATACACGCTAAGTCTAACTTCACAATAAAGTTTACCAAATACAGTAATACATTGACAGCAAAGCATTAAGTACACTTTTACTTTGAAGTTCGCCCATGTTGTGACGTGATGGCTAGCTTGACTTCCCTTTTAGACGTTACTTGATAATAGTTTATTGACATTGTAATCGCGACCAACATCAACACAACGCCATCCCAAACTTATGTTCAATCGCTAATTTAGGACGCTAAGAAACCGCTAATTAATTACTCTGTCATTGTATGACACGGCAGAAGTCTCCGACGTGGCTAGCGGCTAGCTATTAGCATGATCAACGACTGTCTGAGTATATGGCTGCCGGCTGATAAGTAAGTTTGACATCGTACTTTAATTATTTTTCAATATTCTGGACCAAGGCTACTTTGTAATTCACTCTCCATGTTTAAAGGAAGGGGAGTGCCTTAAATTGCATGTTTAAAAAAAAAAGATAAATAGAACTTTGTCTTCATTTATTTTATAAAACACCCATTAAAAAAGAAAACCATTCAACTCAAAATGTCAAACTTAGCTGTTTAGATAAAAGGAACCCAACTTTATGCCATTAATACCTTGTTATTTAACACATGAACCGTGTAAAAATAAGAATGTTTGTGCCTCATATTGCACTTAAAAGTTGTGCTCCTAAACCCTATATTAGACATTTTGAATTTATTTATTATTTTTTTTTTTTTTACTATTATTACTAGTACTATTTATCTTTCTTTCTTTTTTTTTGTTTTGTGGCTGATCCGAAAAACGATCTGATCGGTGACTCAAATCCGCGATTCGATCCGAACCTTGACTTTTGTGGTCCGTTGCACCACTAGCAATTACGGCAAATTTATGGGTCAACACTACATCCCGAAAAGCCATTTTTATGGCTTTGATGGAAAGTATTTAAGTGTCCTCCCCACTATTAGGCAAGCACTGGCCCACCCCCAGTTGCAACCTTCAGACCTTAGTTGAGTAGATAAAATGCCAGCGGCCAAATAAGTTCCAGAAACACACTAGGACTATAACACTGAATCACAAACCCAAACAAGCAAGTGATATAATTTTCTAGAAATGTCAGTTTTCAGTATTCTTTGTTTGCAAACAAAAGAAAATAACAGAACATTTTATAATTTAAAAACTGTCCCCCTGTTCTCACCTGGGTTGACCTTGTGCATGCAATGGAAAAGTGCAAAGGTATTTGGGTAGAGTGAAGGAAATGCCAATGTTTACTCGGTGTGAAATGCCATGCCTAGAGCTTTTTGTGGCTCTTTTTGTTTGGGAGTAGAGATAAAACGCGGAGAAACTAGGTCGTAAAGGTGCTCGCAGATGAAAGCGAGGTGGGGACATTTGTGCGTGTGTGTGTGAAGAGGTGGGGGACGTGATACATGTTTTCATCTACTTCTCCTCGCGGCTTTGCACACGCGACGTACCTGACAAAAAGGGCAGAAGATAGTAAAATAGTAAAAAACACAATATTTGCATCACCTCCTCTTTTTTAATTTACACTCTCAAGCGCTTCATCCTCGACCTCCAAATGGGAGCGTCCTTCAAGTGTATATTTAGCAGCGATGTGTCCCACGGCGCCTGGACGCAGCACAGTAAGAGTAGGAGCACACGGAAAGCAAAACAGAAGGAGAGAAAGATAAACACAGCTAATTAGGAGCCTATTGTGAGGTGTACGACAGGCAGAAAGAGACAAAATATTCAGAGATTCAGACATCAGGCGGGGGATAAAATAGCATACACACAGACAATAATCAACATATTATAGTCAAGATAGATGTGGGATTTTTTTTCCCATTATTTTATCTCTAACAATGCACTCTTAGATACACCAGTATAAAATATTGTTTGATGAAAGCTAAGTTTGTGTCCTTGTGATTATTTCAACTGATTGAATAGTCACGTCATCCTTTATGCACTGGATGTAAATTACCAATTTTATTCTGTAGTTTTTTTAACGACAATCGGCGATTTGTAATATGGTATTATTAAAATAGGAAGGAGCTCCACACCAGATGTCTGCTATAGTTTTAAGCGTGACCTGTGCAAGGGAGCATGCAGTGCCACCGGGCATCCTGACTGCTGGTAAATACCAAGAAGAAGAAAAAGTATTATTGTGAAGAAGAAAAAGAAGATGCAAAGCTAACTGTTTATCTGTTAACTACATTGTGGTTAAAAAAAAATTCTATATTGTGTGTAGTACATCCAAGGTTTGTCTTCTTTAATTAGACATCATTATAATGTATTGTACAGTTTTCGCTGTATCGTGATACGATCAATAGTATGGTATCATGAGTTACTTTGTGATTCCCAGCCTTAAAGAGGAAGTCAACACAAAAATATTCTTTACAATAATATGTTCTATGTAGCCTCGCTAGTCAGTATGCGTTATGAATATGAATGAAGCAGCAAAATCCATCCATCCACTCATTTTTATCTATCTCATGGGGCGGACATTTTGCCACTTGTTGTCGACTGAAAATGACTGAAAATCACAGTTGCTCAGAGCTGAGGTAACGACCAATGACTGTTCAGCTTGTGAATGTCACATGACCAAACTCAGAAAACAGGTGAGGAGTGATTTGTCGTTACTGAGCAACTGTGATGTCATTTTTAGTTGACAGCAAGTTGCAAAATGGCCGCCCCCCTGAGATGGATAAAAACAGGTAGATTTTGACACTTAACTCATTATCCACAAACTCAATATTAATCAGAATTCTGTCGGAGAGGGGGCACATACTTCATATTATTATAAAGAAAATGTTTGGGTTGACTTGCCCTTTAATTTAAGGCGTTAAACAATGGAAGTCAAACATACAGAAAAGTCAAAAGACTCAAAATTAACTGTGGATGCTTAATGACACTTGGCAAAAGTTGAGTCATCAGTGTTGTTTATCATCTAATTTGTTTCAGTGGAGTGCCAACAGACACACATGCAAACACACACTCAAATTGTTTGAAACGTATTTGTTTGCTTTTTAGTGTTTTGACAGGTACCAAAGCAGTTGATAGTCCTCGAGACGATTTTGGCGGAACAAGCATCCTTATACACACGGGAGAGGAGATAAAGTAGGCGAAGTGGCGGAGAAAGAATAACGGGATAATAATGAGTGAGAAAAATGAGCGCAGGAGCAGCGAGTACGCATTACAGCAGAATAAGAAGATATGCTAATGAGCACAAGGGATGAATGCATAGGCACGAAAGCAAGGGATGGATGTAACTTGGTTGTACTTGTGGCTCCCATGACACGATCATGAATAAATATGGAAATGGCGCGACTATAGACTGCACGGATTTAACAAGACATTTCTCACCTGCAAAAATCAATGAGGCGCGGCAACAATGTCATGCTAACAGGAGCTACAGTTTCATCCATGTTTGGAATATCTTCTGTATCCAAGCACACAAAACAAAATACAATGATGTGCATCAAATTACAACTTGAGCTGAAGGGATTTTACAAAGATGGAAGCGTTAAATTGGAATCTCCATGTAAAATTGGTGTCAAATGTCCAATCTGAATGGAAAATAAAGATCCTCAGCCGGCATACACATAAGCATGTGGGTTTATGGTCAATAATTTTACTAAACAGCCATTTTTACCTCATCATAAATATCAAATGTCATTCCATTTTGATCAAATTTGCCAATATATCACGGAATCCTACTAATATGCCTCAAATTGCAACTTTATCTAATGAGGTTTTATAAGGTCTAAGTGTTTGAACATTAGCAATGTCATTTTGGTGTCAGGTGTAAATTCATTTGGATTTGACAGTCTTTATTGTGTGTGTACTGTATGCAACATATTGTGTTTTTTGGGGGGTACAAGGGCATTTGTTGTTAAAACTAATTACCTTACCCTAAAATTGCACCTCCTTATACATATCGCCGATTATAAATATAGTTAATTATAATAACCTATTAAGTCGTCAAATTCGAAATTGAACCAACATTTTGGGCAATGGCGTACACAGAGATTTTGGGGGGCAAGTGCTCCGGCGGGGAAAAAAGGGCATTTTTTGTGCACAAGGAAAATACCTTAATGACAATTACGAGATGACGTCACAAGTCAAGATGGCCGTCAATTTGGTGAACGAAATCTATCTGCTCATTGAAAAGGGTTGCCGTATGGATTGTTGCAATTTGATTTGTGAGGATTATTTTGATTTCAAAATGTGATGAGATGTCGTTTGTATGATAGTCACAGAAAAAAGCATTACAATCTGCTGTTTGTTTTCACCGTAAAAAGGAAGCATTTGCATTGTGTTGCATTAGAGACATATCAGAAATGCTCCGATGTTCGGAAAAGTCAATAAAAGTTTTTAAATAAACATTACACACATATAATAATAATTAATAATACCCCACAGCTAGTTTTAATAACAGCCTATTAGGGCAACATGACTGCAAGACTTGCATAGAAGTAACTTACAGTTATGGTTTGTACTAAATAATAACTAATAATTTAGCTAATAATAGCTTCATGCCTGCTGATTTAGTACAAACTACTTAAAAATAAGATTTTTTTCAGTACAATTAACCTAAATGATCAAATCAATATAAAAATTGGATCTTAAAAGGTGCTAAACTCTAGTTAACATGACTCTCTCTGGCCTTGACTCTGAGTCTGACCTTTCATCTTCATGTGTCTTTGATTTCATCCAAGAGAGCAGCGAGATGCTTCCCTTCACTGCTTGCTGTAGCTCCTTTTCTTTTCCCCTTTTTCAGCCTCTCCTTTCTAGGCATTATGCTACAATTACTAAATAAATAGACCAATTGTAACCAAACAGACCAATGGCTTGAGAACGAATAAGACTGACTGTTGTCATCATTACAAGAAGACAAAAGGGTATTTTTCACAGGCAATTGACAATTCCAAACATCCGAGCATTTCTTATATTTCCACAATGCAACTCAATGCAAATGCATCAATCACCAATGACGTCTTGGATTGTTTTTGCCTGTGACTACTAGCATAATACAAACCAGACACAAACAACAGTTAATCACATTTTGAAGTCAAAATAATCCCCAGAAATCAAATTACAAAACAAAGTCCAATGCTTTTCAATGCACGGAACACAGAGAGCTTCCTTTCACCCTCATTAGTCTTACTATGTGGTGGTTATCATGTTATCTATTATTGAATTAGCATATAGCATTTTAAACTAGGTGGCTAATATCGGCTAATTTATGCGAACAAACAATACAATTTCACTGGATTCATAACACAGTTACCTGGCTGGGGTGGAGCAGCAGGGGAAGGAGATGCGTGTGTGTGTCTGTCCCACACCGCGACCATGGGTAATTAGCGTTCATGTGACAAAGGAAGCGAGAGAGCTAGGTCGGGTGCGTGTGCGCAGGGGATGCATATTGTTTTTTTCACACGCGATTAATTACGCAGCTTTTCTAAAAGATTGTATCAACATCGACCTGTCCTTAGTAAAGTGTTTATTAAAAAAACAAAAAACAAAAATAACTTTCCAAAGGGCACTTTTTTTGAGAGAGGGCAGAGGGGCAAGGGTGTGAGCACCACTAGGGGTCCTGCACACCATTGATTTTGGGTATAAATTACGTCACTAGTGTTGCACAAAATATCTGAGTTCTATGTGTTGCCTGGCATAAATAACCACATGTATTGTTTTAGTCTTTAATATCATCTATGGGTGTAATAAATCATTGATTGTAACTTGTAACTTGTAATTTGGTTAATATTTTTTGTGAAGATTTATTTTCATTTACTTATTCACTGCCAGCAATTTTCAAAGCATACACGTAGTTCCCCATATTGCCAACTGTTTTAGAAAAGTTTGACTGATCTTTCAAGATGCACAGAATATTGTTTTGCGACAATATAAACACCAAACCTACCCCCAAAAAATAGTAGGCACTCTTCTTTTGCCAGAAAAAAAGGTTGATTCTAGCATTATTATTTATTCAGTAATCAGCTGTCAAAGTCGGGTTGGTTTCGCCAAAAATGCAGGTTTCTGATCAAAAAGCAGAGAAAATTTGTTTTTGTGAAAACTCGTCATTCAGAACAATGACTTTGACTATATATATATATATATATATATATATATATTGCTTTTGTGTCACTTCTAATAGTGAAACAACAAAAGCAAAACTGAGAAAGGACTTTTGAATGCAAAATAATTTCTTTAAACATAAAGAAATGTAAGCATACCTAGAGCGATATTGATGTCAGTCCATGAACTGCATCATTTCTCACAATGGTGATACACACTTTCTATTACCTACCACAATATGTACTCTGCTTACACCATACATATAAAGTCTTCGAGAGTCTATTCAAAATGTGCTATCTAACACAGCCATCAACAGGGATCCATTAGTAAGTGCTTTAAAGCCCCTCTTCCACACTTACCTGTAAAAAAATATCCTTATTGGATATATTCGTCAGTGGCAGTAAATTGGTTGGATTCCGCTTGATGAATATAAACGTTCATGGCAGTGACTGAGTTAATGGTGCCTTCAAGCAATTGAGCCAAAACAAAATGGAAAACAGCACTACATGGCTGAAAATGTCAAATGCTCTGTTAATTCAGCATCAACTAGCTTGCTGCCTAAAGAAGGCCAACATAACATCAGCAATAGGAATTTGAGCAATACCTATGTAGTGCTGATAAACCTCTCTGAGCAACATTATGGTGCTCAAAACAGGAGTTCCGAAAAATCAGAAATTGTTCCTACGATCCCTCCAAATAATATTGTAATCAATTAGTTGTTCATTAATCATTCATCAATCAAGCTGAATACCATAGTCGAGTATCAACAGGAGTTATTTTAACAAGTGAATGCCAGCAAAATGCTATTCCAAGTAGAAGCAATCTAAACATTTAAAACAAAAAACTTGAGAAAAAAAATACTAAACAACAAAAAAGCTCGTCTAAGAAGATATGCCTTTAGACTCTTTTAAAGTCTATAATCCGTCAGACTCATATTTCGTTAAATGTTATTAATGTATGGATTCTCTACCCAATGAACATATGTGAAAGGGTACCTAGATAGCGTATCATTAAAAATACATGCTGAAGAAGTTGCAGCACACAAAATAAAGCCAATAATAGCCAACTCCCTTGGCAGAGATAATTACTAGTCTACGTACACTCCAGTCATGTGTATGCGGTACCCATAAACAATGCTCCGTCAATACCAAGCCAGCACAATAAAGCAGACGTGTGCCAACACAGACGGCGACTGCACTCGTGGAATTGAGGGGAGCGGGAAGAGGATCACAGCATGGAGGGGAGCGACATGGGGGAGGACCGGAGAGGGGGCCGGTGGAAAACCTGCCAATACCGATAAATATTTCATCCTACAACACACACACAGTCAGTGAGCCTCGTGCCCACAGGGGGGAGGAGGAAAGCAAATATAGAAAGGCAAGAGAGCGAGTGTAAAGAGGCAAAAGAGAAAGTGGGGACAGCTGAGACATAGCAAAGCCTGGAAGGTGAAGGTGTCCTCAACATTTATGACCGTGATGCTAAGCAGAGCTGACAGCCCTTACGTACACACACACAGATGAGGGTGTCACACACATTTCTCTTTTACCCTCAACCCTCTTGACCCGAGCGAGGTTGGTGTCCTTCAGCTTGACACCTGGACTAGCGGAAGCGCTGGTGTGAAAAGAAGTCACAGAGAGCCAAAGTGACGCAAGACGACGGTTGAGCGCACAAGCGTGGATGAATCGACTCCTCAAAGTGAGCAGAGACGTGAACAAGGAAACCAGACAGGACTCTGAACATGAACAGCAGATTTATGTCACAGACAAAAGTGGAATACTACTTTCTTTTAATCTTGTTACAATCCAGACTATCCATCATGGTCAAAAGTGTCCCAATAGGAGGTACCACAAAAAGCAGTGTGAACCCTTTTAAATGGAATGGTTTACTAACCTTTGGGAAAATATCAGCAATATTTTCTATATTACTGTGAGAAGCAGTTGTAGTTTTGTTATAGGCAGAGAATAGGAGAGGTTCCATAGAGAATCTTGGATGGTGCCGTCAAAAATACTGGAAAAAAAGGATTGAACACAAAGCTGACATACCCAACATTAAATTGTTCTGCTTGGCTGTATATGTCACTTGCCTAGGTAAATGAGCAAAAGATGTATTTTCGGACAAATTAAATGGAATGATTGTGTAATTTCCTGCAACATGCCTGATGAGATCTCATATACTACATTAGGGTGCCAATGGTCAGAAATCAGCATATTCAATTGTGCAGATGTACCTAATAATTTGTCCAGTGTGCATCTGTGTGCATATATAATAGGCAAGTATATTAGACTGTTTACATGGCTTCTCTGTACCTAAGTTGAAGCCTGTTGTGTATACCTCTCTGGGTTTACTGAGTATTCTTAGATTTTTCACATCCTGTTCCAGCCTATACACCAGATGGGCAAGAACAAAGAAGAGGGAACAGCTCAAGAGAAATAAAGCTCGGCTTTGTTGTGCGTGTGTACATGGTAGTGGAGTTTTTTTTTCCGGCAGTTGCTCTTTTTCTTTGTGCGCCTCATCCGCTTCACCATCCTTTGTAATGTTCCAACATGATGAAATGATGCCACAGTGTCGTTCCCAAGTGTAATGATCAGTTGATTATCCATCTGTGCCGTGTGTCTTACCCCCATCAACTCCTCACCACTGTGCTCCTCTCTGTCAACTTCTAGGACTGCGACGAGACAGAGGTGGACAAAAACAAGTGCTGCACTTTGTGTAACATGTTCTTCACCTCGGCCATCGTGGCTCAGTCCCACTACCAGGGAAAAACACATGCCAAGAGAGTCCGCCTGGTGCTAGGTGAGACTCCGAGCAGCCCCGCAGCCTTGACCACGCAGCCTACCAACGCAGGTATTCAACAAAGTCCAGCCCATCTTGACAAACTGATGACGGTTTAGAACAGTAGAGGAGCCACCCTCAATGTGCTCAAGTGTTTGATAACTGAAGGAAGACATATGTGTTTTCACAATTTAAAACAAGTCCCTGTACGGCTGTGCAATTAATCGAAATTCAATTACATTTCAATTATTACACTCCACAATTACAAAATTGGCATAATCATATACAAAATAAAAGATTGTTAATACTAATTTAGAGTTTTTTAAATGTGTATATTTGCTTCTTATTTTTTTAAATAATTAATTTAATAAATCTTGTTTAGTCCAAAAGAAACTTGCATGATTATAGTGTTTCAAATAATTTTATATAATGTTTTAATATTTTTTACGTTTAAACATTTTCTTGTTTTGAACCAAAAAAACAAATGATTGTTCTAATCATGATTTCAATTATTACCAAATTAATCGTGATTAATATTTTCTTCATAATCGGGCAGCCCTACCCTCCTGATTTGGTGCAGTAAAAGGTCTCACATTCTCAAAATATACAAATGATAAAGAATTACAGCAGCATTAACTCCCACTTGACACTTGTTCAAATCATGCCGTTTTTGAGGGGTGGTTCAGTCTCATAAAAATGCCAAGCACAGCTTTCGTGACCATGAAGACTGGTGTACAGCAAGGGCATCTAAGCAAAGTGAGCACCTACTTACTCTGCGTTGCTAGCGTGGTGACTTCATTTCTATATTTTGCAAATATTTTGTTTCAGTGATGAGCAACAAATCTAGTGACTTTTATTGCAGACATGTTATTGGAGCTTTTGAGACATTTCACCTCTTTGTATCCGTATGAATAGCACTTGCGGGTGGACACCACTGGCTAATTTACTCATGTAATATTGGGTGGGCAGGTACTCCAGAGAACTACTATTTGAATACAAAGTCAAATTTCCACCATTTGTCCCCGTTAGCAAGTGGTTAAATGTTTCACCGTGAGATAGTTGGATGAAACTATCCTGTTCAACAAGGTATTATGTGTGGAATTCTCTATCTGTAAAATTGTAACTAAGTCAAGAATGCACTTCTTTTTTCCTTTTTTTTTTTTTTTTAATCCAAGGAATGTATTTGTTTCATTTCATTCATTACTATGAGCATCACCACAAACCATGAGCTACTGATTGACAGAATACGCTATACTATATTTGAAAAAAAAAGAGAGTTATGTAAAACCTTACCTTGAAAATATAATCACACTATACGATTTTCAAAGCATGCGTGCCAATCCAAGAAGTTTGTGTACGGTATTTCTGATCAATAGGGAAAGCATACGTTCATATTTTTTCAAAGGATACCAACAGTAGTTACACTTGCTACAGTTTTTAATGTATAGAAACTTTCCATGCTCACTAGAGGAAACTATTATTCAAAAATTACATTAGTTAGTATGCATGTCTGCTAATGATCATCGTAAAGGATACAGTTTGATGAGATGTCAAAATTAATCGATTACAACTAATCAATTATCAAATTAAACAATTTTTTATAATCGAGTAATCGTTTAGAGCCATGTTTAACTTCAACAGTAATCATTGTCTGATTTCTGTATTTCTCCTTCAAAAATATCATCTGTTGTGGTTAATCAAAATAAGACAAGCAAACATTTTAGACAATAATCTGATTCCTTTCAAGTTCAATACTTTTATTGAATTCCACTAGTGGATCCTGATGTTCCTGCTCTAAAGATCAAAATGATCTTGTGTGCTATTATACAAACAAGCACACACTGCATATACTGTGTGTTCTTATATTGCTTCAATGTAAACTATTTTAGTTGAAAGCAGGTCTTTTTATAGAAATATTTAGTCAACCTTCAGGTCAAAACGTCTCGTCTGCTTCAGAGGAAAGGAAATGTCTGCAAACATTTCTGAGGCCCAAGAGGGAAATCTCGGACGGTGAAGCTTAATGAAGATGAATTAATGTTTGTTCAAACTCATGATTTTTTTTTTAAATGAGGTTGTCTTGACGCTACTGAGTCGTCCCCAGGGAGGCTTTATATAATGTGACTCTAATTGGATTTATTGTCACAATTCATAGAGCTATGAATTTGCAGATTTTGCACGCTCACAAAAAGGAGCATTAAAATGAGCCCCAAAGTGACTTTTTCTTCAACTTTGCCCTACTTTGGTGATATGCCACTGGTGTGCAGTTTCCTCTAGTGTAAGAACCTTACCCATCTAAAGAAAGCAAACAGTTGTAAGAGAGCAACAGAAAAAGGCATCCTGGGAGAGAGGAGAAGCATTTAATCTGGGATTGAAGTCCAAGGTAGCCTTCATTCTCAATCTGACATCTGACGAGACACATGAACACACATACTTACTTTAGCCATGCTTTAGCTTGTGTCTCCTTTATGAAGCACTTAGATTGAATGGTAACTTTTAGACAGTTTGGTATGCTGGCTGTAGTTTGTCTATTCGGAAATGCTATTTTGAAGCTAAGCAATGCAACCCATGATTTATCAACAATGAACAGAAATGGTGACCTGTAAATATTGATTAACGAGAAAGATTAACATGAAATGCAAATTTTAGAAATAGCATGTTTTTCATTCTTCCAATTCCATTTACATTGTCATACAGAAGTTTCATGGATCAATCAATTAAATACAGTGTATCAAGATCCACCCTAAAGGTAACTTTACCCTTTGGTTGGCACCCGTGAAAAACTGGTACGGTAGGTCATTATACCAAGCTTGATAATAAAATACCAATTTTGTTAACTACACTACTGATACAAAACGTACTGCTTAACACAAGAAACACATTGAAACGTGCATTCATGTTTCCATCTCAGGAGGTTACGACACTAATGCTGCATTCGAGGATAATCGGAAGTCTGACTTTTCCGAGTTCAAATCAGAGAGTGTGTACGGGAACGGCACCTTAAACTCAGAAATTCCACTTGCGAATTCAGAAAAAAAAAGTAGTGCCTACCCCGACTTCACCGACGGACTACATGTGACGCCACTCTACAATGGCGACCCCTTTGGAAACACAGACCGTGAATGGTAAAACACAATTTACTCTAGTATAAAACTAGATAGCTTTCTTCATTCATAAATATTCGACATGACTTCACGTAAGACAACATATGTGACAGTATGCCGCTATCTCATCTCCTTGCATGAAATTATACGGTGAACTACTGAACTGTATGGAATTCTTATGTAATAAGATAGAAAACAATGAATGAAGCAAAATTGCGAGAAGACAAGTTTACTGGAGGTCAAAATGAGTTTTGAGGACCAAAATAAAAAACAATTTATCACTATCCGCCATTTTGGTTGTTTATTTTAGCCTTGAACGCTTTCAGCTTGGAACTGGAAAAAAAAAAATATATATATATTTATATATATATATGACTTCCGACCATCCTCGAATGCAGCATAAGGCTGCATTTATACTAAATAATTCAAGTGACACAACTCCTATTAGCTTTTCCCATGTGGTCCAGTTATGACAAATGTCAGATATCAGGTCGGAATCATGCAATTCAAATATGAATTGGATTGGATTCGTCAATGTGGACAGATCGGATCTGCCCTGTCTGTGCGTATTGGCCGACGTTGAAATCTGTCAATAACGGGTCAACCCAAATAACACTCCCGTGGGAAATCAAACCTACAGCTAAAGCTTGCAGGTGCATAGACAATGGAAAGAGAAAAAAACACACACATGGAATTGCAGAGGTGGGCATTCAGTCAAGTAATGATGGACTGTCTGTCAGTCCGTTACTGACGGATGCCCGTTAAATTTAGAAAAATATGACGGACTAAGCACTGACAAAAGTGTGTTTTCGTCCGTTAGTGTAATCGTCACTAACCGGGTCAAGCACCGACGGACCTCTCGGTCCCTCATTGACTGGTGCCTGTTTTGTTGGCAAATAACAGACTGCCCACCTTTGCCCGTCTTTCCTAAAATAGTGGTGACAAAGTGATGACGGAAGCGTGGTTAGAATAAAATGACAAACTGACGATTACAGTTTGGTTCGGCTTAAAAAAAATACGGACTGACAGACGGAAGGATGCCCAGGGAGCTGCAAAATTTTTGAAATTGCCCAGATTTGTGGAATTGTACTTTATATCTTCAGATCAGAGTCATGTCCTTCCCAAAGGTGGATAACAATTTAGTTGAGATTGAATACATTTGGAATACAGAAATTAGCGTTAAAAACGATATGTTTAGATGTTCATAATCATTCAATAAGGAAAACAACAGCCATTGGAGTAATATTGATCTAAACTGCATTTAAACCACTGAGTCAGTCCAAGCCAACTAAACAAGTATGTCCATATCAAATATTTATATTATTGTTGTTTACGTCCATGTAGATGCCTTGTCTAGTTGTTTTTTCTGCATTTTTGGCCCGTGCACATGCAGGTTTGTTTCTTGTGCACCATAAACACATATATCAGATGAGTCACGAGAAAATACAGTAATATTATCTATTTATCGATTTTTAAGTCTGGGAATGGGGAATTAATACCTGCAGTGCAAATACAGTTTTCAGACTCACATAGAAGAGAAGCTTTTGAAAGGGACCTGTTTTCTACTTTGTATTCTTCTTTGCAGTTTGCACATCTCACCCCCTCTAAAGATCTCACTCCCACTCCGTGAAAATCACTTACTTCTGCTCCAGTGTGCAGAGATCACAGTCACGAGAAAAGACAGGGTGGGAAAACATGAGAACAGGGTGTGGAGGGAAGAGATACATCCAAGAATCTTTACCTTTTGCATCAGAGAGCAAGCACATGCTGGCCACTACAGACACACACAGGTGCAGAGATTTTTTTTTTTCTATCCGTAAAATTAAATACCAGTAAAAGGGCATAGGGGTTTAGTTTTTAATTGAGATGTATGGTGCGCCAAAAAGAGGAGAAGGGAATACGAGTCGTGGTTAGTGGAACGAGCAGCCAAAAATATAATAACGATCGGCTTGCAAGGTTTCTGTTAGCACAGTCTCACTAAAATAGACGAAATCCGAAAGGCACTCAATGGAGCTCAGACCTCCGCCAAGGTGGAATGAATGCGGTCCGGATATCAACACAAAACATTCCAGTCACATATCAGTTGAAAATAAATCATTGCATTCACATTGACACAAATATAAAAGTGGATTGATTAAGGGAAATGATATGGCATTTATATATATATAGCACTCTGCCAAGTCTCAAAACTACCAACTTTGGGGTGGAATCAAATAGCCACAAGGCTCCTCGGTTTATGACGTCTCGGTTTTGAGGTTATAAACAATGCACAATGAACTAGTTTGCACAGTGTCGTAAAAATATGACATCATGCGGCAGACAGAGGTACACTCATTTAATAAAAATGTTCATACTAGAAATGCTTATTATACAGAGTACTTACTATAACTTTGTCTTAATACTGCATTAGCTTAGGTTATGGTTACCAACTTTTGCCCAGATATGTCCACTTTTTTACATCCTGTCCTGGTGTCCGTTTTTTTTCTTTTTAAATAAATAAATGAAAATGTAAGTTTTTACATTCCGCCACAAATGGGATGCCTTAACTGTTAGCCCACAGACTGCTACCAAGTCTATGGCGAGGGTTGTAGGGAAAAAAGAAAGGCGGATTTTGTGTGTACGTGTCATTTTTTAATGTAGGTCAGAGTTTTAGGCACCTCACTTCTTAAGCATTCACATATGGTCCTGAGCCGCATCGGTGGCCCAAAACTTTAACTGACTGGCAATGCTCTGCACTGCCAAAACGAAGGACGTGGGTTTGATCCTGGTTTGCCCCATTAAAAAAAAAAAGGTTGATTGCGTAGGATTACAAAAAAAAATTAGTTTTAGTCAAACGTTAAAATAGTTATAATGTATAGGATCTTTGAGTAAACCTTGAGTATTATTTAATTATCCCGAGGCCAGGCTAAGTGTCCTCTTTTTTAGAAATGAAAATAAGGTTACTCTGGTGCATGTTAGTGACAGAGTGTGGTGCAGTCAGTACAAATTTAGGTTGCTTTGCCACTGGAGGAACAGAACTCCATCGCAAAGTGAGCTCCTGACTGTGACAAAGTATTTTATAAGTGTTGCTGAAGTTTCTAGAATATCTTTTGACGGGCACTCATGGGATTGACAATAATAGTTAGATCAAAGGGAAAGTCCAAAGAACTCCAATCAAAAGAATACTGTATCAAGTCCACGACACAATCCCGTTCCTGTAATGGCAATGTAATGGCTTTTGACCAACGTCATATATTGGGGGGCGGCATGGCTTAGTGGCAGAGTAGTTGTCTCCCATTCGTGAAGTTTTGGGTTTGATCCTCACCCCTGGTGACCATGTCAAAGTGGCCTAAAATACACTGAACCCCGATTTGCTCCCAGTGGACCTAGCAGCACCCTGCATGACAGCATGTATAGCGGTTTGGGAACCATTTGGTTTAGATAAAGTGCTATATAAAAAAACTGTCCAAAAGCAGCCCATATGTTGGGATGTGGTGTAGTCTATCATTAATCTATGCTAATGCAGTGTTACTGTTACAAGTATGTTGTGCCTCCTCAGTGGAACAGATCTCAGTTGTAAACCACAGACACACTGTAAGGTAAAAAATAGTGCAGTTAAAGAGTGTTTGTGTACAAATTCTGGTTATGTCGCTGACTGACACAAAAATGTAAAATAGACCAAAACAATTATCTTTACACAGCTCCTCACCACAATGTCTTTGTGACAAGTAGCTTCAACAAAGTTTAATGAAGTTAGTATTAAGTCAACATGTAACGCGAGCTCTTCATTTGTAAACAGTCCCTGTGAAAGAGGTGTTATGACTCATGTATGAGTGGTGTTTTTGTTTGTGTGAACGCGTGGTATTGTTGCGCAGAAATCATCAGCAACACAACTCAAGGTACACTGTCACATTGTGGATGGCGGATCGCCACATTTGGACACGCCATCTGGCGTTCTAAGCGTTCATCAGGCAGTTTGGCTGTGGACTTAACACCCCCACCTCTCGTGTGTCCAAATATACATGTACTGAACCTTACATGCAGTCAACACTATTCTGGAGCTTGATTCACACACATGGAAGCTTGGATATACACACGGCATGTACACACAAACAAACACACACAGAGCCAAAGACATGAGCCGCAATAGGCATGTCATTGCTAGTGGCTATTAATGGACAATCACCATGGTAACCAGTGTCATGTCATGAGCAGTGGGTCACCTGGGGGTCTAGCTTCATTCCCTCACTGTGAGGAAAAGGATGAAAAGAGAAGGAGGATACAGGAAAGGAAGGTATGAGAATAAAAGATACGATACGATACGATACGATACAATATACTTTTATTTTCCCCGTGGGGAACTTTTTCCTGGACTCCGTCCAGCTGCAGTTACAGTAAGGAAGAAACAACAGAATAGAAAGAGATAAAATTAAAGTTAAATAAGAAGTGCAGCAATAAGAAATCTTCACAGAAGTATACATGTGTAGAGAAGTACATACATGAGGACTGCACACACCCATATACACACACACACTCCTAAATATATATATATATATATATATATATATACATGAGTATGTACAGCACGGCTGCATATATTCCACACACACAACATTGCACCATATATCTATTGTACTGAGTTAATGTCGGTTGTTAAGATGAAACAAAAAGATTCTGAAGTACAAGTTTAAGAGAGGCAGTTTCTTGAAGGATGGTCTCTGGAGGGCCAGCGACCTTCTAGTGACCCTCATCTGTGTTTCACACATGTGGCTCACTACGATCGATTGCTCTTTGCCCTTCGTCTAAAACTCACTTTCAAATTAGCCCGTGTGGGTTAACATGTCTCAGGAAGATTGAGTACGAGCTTGGCTGAGGGGATGTGTTGTGTTTCTGTATTTGTGCATTGGATCCTTGATACCAAATTGTTTTGGCAGTAAATAGCCAAGCTGCTTGTAGCGATCCAATTTCCAAAGATCCGACATGTTCACAAGCTTCCGTGTTGTTTTGATGTACGTTGATGTCATCCAGCAAGAGACCCGATGCTGACATCTGATGGCCATAGTTAGTTATTTTGAGCTGCCCAAGACTTTTGTCCCACAAATTCCAACGGAAAAAAAAAGGAGTTGACGAACAGAAATTTCCGTCGCTGGCGCTCCTCGTTAGGGTTCGCGTTGATAATACCGGCGCTCAAAGAGTTAAAGGAATACTTGAATCATGGAACCATTTTCAACAGTAAGAAAATATTTTGTGATAACTTCATTATTTTTCATAAACAATTTATACATTTAAAACCTAATATTTCCACTTGCTGTCGACTGAAGATGCCATCACCTGTGCTGAGGAAACAGGTAACGACCAATCATGGCTCAGTTTGCTGACCAAACCCAGAAAACAGGTTAACGTGATTGATCGTTACCCATTTCCTCAGCACAGGTGATGTCATCTTTGACAGCAAGTGGAATAATGTGTTTTTTGAATGCTGTTAAATTACCCAATGAGTCAAGTATCCATTTAAGATCTCTTCTTTTTTCACTTGGTTCCGACTAATAATTGCCAAAGTGGCGAATTGCAATTGTTCTTTTTCACGCTTCTTTGAGTCAGGAACCCCACTCACCCTGCCTGGGATAGGCCCTAGATATCACACAGAGGTATAGAAATGGAATGGAAGATAACAGAAAGAAGTTGCAAAAGCCAGCTGGGCTTCAGGACGCGTATTATTTCTAGTTATTCTTGGGAAGTATGCATCTATTTAATTACTAGTAAAAAAAAAAAAGAAGAAGCACAATTAAGCTACATCATCCATCCAGCTCAGGTAGTAACACAGTGTATTTATATGACTGTCTTTTTGGCAGCATAAAAAAAAAAATCATCTAGACATAATTTTTGTGTTTGTATTGGGATGTCATTAACAATCCTTTAACATTCCCGTCTCATTAACCCCTTAGATTCCTCCCCTTCAACCCCAGTTCCCTCAGACCCTACGGCGTGTCCCCCTCCTCCATCCGCATCAGTGGTCAGCGGCAACGGCGGCAGAGAAGCCGGCAAGTACTGCTGCCTGTGCGGCGCCTGGTTTAACAACCCGCTGATGGCCCAACAGCACTACGAGGGCAAGAAGCATCGCAGGAATGCCGCCCGAGCACGGCTGGTGGAGCAGCTTGCGGGAAGCCTGGATGCCACGGAAAGCACAGGTCAGTCCTCGTAATCCCTCCGAAAAGACACCTCTCCGCCGATGCAAGTGACAAGTGAAAGGCAGCTGGGATGAAAGGGAAACACGATAAGGGGAGATCATTTTTAACATCCGCGGTAGGATGTTTCAAACATTTCGTTCTTTGTTAGTTTTTATACCAACGTCACTCCAGTTGGATATAATTAGTGCCATAAATGTGTAACTTCACAGTCACACTCCAAACATACTACTAAAGATAGAGGGATTACCTTATGATAAGTACCTTTAAATATCAACAGAGTTTTGAAATGCTTTCGAATTCTTTTAACACAAAAGGCTTTGGGAGGTTTAGGATAAAGCCTGCATTACAATTTTAGTATGGAGGCTTTAAGGTTGGATGATTTACATTTGAGGTTAAGGAAATGCAGTTAGAGCAGCTTTGGACTGACTCAGGGTCAGCAGCTTTGGTTTCCTCTGCACATCCATTCTGGCTCCAGCTAAATAGAATTCAAAACCCCTGGATTACTGTTGTAAAACTGGTCATCCATCAAATGGAGCATGTTTCTTTCTCCCTAATAAACTCGATCTCAGTTTAACTAAAACATGGGCAAGTAAGTCATAAACATCCAATTTTATATATTTATATCCGTGGTTCTTAACCTTGTTGGAGCATTCACCAAACCCTTCTTTATTGAATACATTTTTTTTTTCAAATTCAAGACTGAACATGAAAATGAATGAAAAATGGAAAAATTAACAAGGAGAGTAGCCTTTTCATCCAATCTGGCTCTTTTCACCTTGAATTTAGAAGCGTTGTGTTATTATATTTCCCATCTACTTGCAGCTTAAGGTTATCCTTTAGTTGCTCGTTGCTAATTGAGCTAGACTAGAATTGCAATTTGGCATTGTAAATCATGCAGATAAGTCATGCAGTTAGAATGCTGACTCCCATCACTCAACTCAACTCTATAGAGTACTTTAAATCAACCACTCCTTGTTTTCTTAAGATAGAACCTAGAGAAAACATCAGAGGCCCCAGAATTGAACCCTGTGGAACACCATACGTTCTGTAATACATGTCAATTCATATTGCACATATTCGTCCGACCACTCGACATAATATGAAGGGATTACATTAATAAAGAAATCACATGACGTACCATCACAACAGCCACACTTTGACTACTGAGTGCACCAAATTCCCTGCAGCACAGATAGGCCAAGCAATGTCGCATGATCACCTGCAGCCAATGATGGCCAAGCATCAGACCAAGTATCAGCACGAATCATTTGAGTCGGGTGTTTGTGTTGACCTCCGCCGAACCGCTGAGAGTGACTCACAAAACCCCTGGGGTTCAATCAAAACAAGGTTAAGAGCCACTATATGTATATACAATATTATTCATAGGGTGAGGGAATGCTTTGCAAAACATTAATCTATATTAACAGACAAAAAAAAACCTGTACATACGATGCGCGTACAGAGAAATGTGCCCTTGTTGGGTCCATCAACAGCAGTGGATTCTGCATAGTGGAAATCTTCAGTATTTGGAAAATAATTATGGACCTTTTGGTGTGCAGTGGAATAATTCCCCACTCTCCTTCCACTTTGATAACGCTGCCCCAAAAAATTGTTGAAAATACTGCTGAGCCTGCATTTTTCTCCCTTCCTGACTGTTTCTCCCTCATTTACCAAATCTGCACATTCAGAAATAGAAGACAGTTTATTCCAATTAAAGTGACGGATGCACACATCTGTTGCTATAAGCGGCTCTGCTTCCCCCTCAAGCAGGGCAAACTTAAGTAAGTGACTAGCTGATAACAAGCTTTCTGTCATTGAGGACTAGTAAATTTAACAAGTATGTATAAGACCTACCTCTGACAAGTTTTCACAGGAAAAACCTAAATCTGAAACTGAATTTGAAACCTAAATTTGAAACACTTAATTGAGAGGATAGGGTTGAACGTTTTTTTCAAGAAAGATGAAAATATGAACATTTTCAATGTAATGTTGCACGTAATATAAACATATTATGAGCACTATTTAGTACAGATAGATTCCTTCTTTTCTGGTTCCCCACTGGTGAAACGTCATACTGCTGAAGTAAGCAGCCCAAATGCACGTGAGCACTCCATGACACATCAATGCAACACACACACACGCGCACACACAAAAACTCCAATGCTCTGTCCGTCAAAGCCATGGCGCGAGCTGTGTGCTCCAGGTGCCATGACAAAAGCAATCATCTCAAGGAACCAATCATATTAAAAGCATGAGTCATGTTGCCGCCTACACTGGCTCAGAGGCTTTAAGTTGTGTCAAGTTGGATATTATTCTCCATCCACTCGCTGTGACCCAAATCCCACAACGTCCACTGTCTTTTTAGGCAATGTTTCAATCCCAATTCACAGTGCAGCACGCGCTTGCAAATAGTCAGGCCATCCTGCTTTTGTGTAATTTACACCCGCAGGTTTTCATTAACCCAAAGATGCTGCGGAATCTATTTGGCGCCTTGCCGTTCAAGGGCGGGTGAGCCGGCCCGAGAAGTGAGCCCGGCGCTGATGTGATTCATTACACGTGCCATCAATCACGCCTGGGCTCGGCCGTCTTTTAATCACGCCACTATCGTCAGGAATTGTTTGTCCTCCATTGGCACAGGATCTCATCCAAAATGGCTTTTGACGCCTCCCAGGTGCAACGTGGTGGAAATGTTTGCAAATGTTAATTAGTCCACAAAGAAGGTTGATTGGTATGTGTCAGAGTTGGGGGTGTCAAAATTAGTGCGTTAATTTAAAGTTACTTTAACAGCACAATTTTTTTTTTAACGTACGATTAATGACCGCCCCTTACTTGGAAAGCCTCTACTGGGGGAATTCAAGTTGCAGCGCAGCAGACAGGTCCAGGTCAAAATTTAGCAGTAATAAATTTAAGCATATATATATATATATATATATATATATATATATATATATATATATATATATATATATATATATATATATATATATTTGTGGAGACTGGGGTCAAGTTGTATTTTACAATTTAAAAAATGTGCAGAATTTCACAAGTTTCTTCCCGATTAAGCTTTTAATGTGAAAAATGGATGCAATACAATTTTTTTTTTACAGTACAGTACATCTTTCTCAATTTTATGAACTATTATGAAATTACTGTATCAATGACTAAAAGATCCAGCTATATTTCTATTACTTTAACATTTTTTCCCACTTTATGTTAACAAGAGTATGACAATTTAGAAAAAATATTTTATTGTACATTTTATTGTACATTTAGAACAGATATGACATTTGTGATTAATCGTGAGTTAACTATTGAAGTCATGCAATTAATTACGATTAAAAAATGTAAACGGCTGACACCGCTAGTCATTGTACGTTTGTGACACAATAACCTAGTCAAAATGATGTCAGACAGGCAAGTTTGTGTGGTGGTGTTGGTGGCAAAAGCTGGAAGACCCAAGCGCAGGGAAGCAGGGAATGTACGCAAAGGATACATTGTAAATAAAGGCAAAACAAAAAGTAAGACAGCAAAATAAATAAAGCTGGAATTCAAAATCTAAAAATCACTCAAGTAACAAAACACCGGACAACAAGAAAGAAAATGGATACAACATGGTGACAAAGGCAACATGACAAATGACACCAACAAGGCACATCTGGACAAGACACGGATGGCTGGAGGGGAGCTGATTGGTTGACACAAGGAACAGGGCTGACAAGAGATGGGGATGAATACAACAATTCATGATGAAGTAAAACTAGATAACATTAAACAAAAGGAAACTGTCTGCTTCGCTGACTTTAAGAATTATTTTGAGTATTTCTGTTTTCTGGGTGCGTCAATTAATTTTGAGCGCTGGTCAAAATAGTCGGGCCACCCTGGCTTCCGTCATTGTCAATCCACCAATATTTCGAGCCGGACCAAATTGTAATCGTCAATCCGTCATTAGTCATTCCTCAGTGAGATGGGAATCTGACCCATTGCATATGCACACGGTTCTAACTGCCACGAATACTAGACAAAGATGTTTTTAATGTGACTTTATCGACATTGTGTGAAATATTCATGTGAACTCTAGGCGGACATATCCGGGAGGATTTGGTGCTGATCCATTTTAAGATTGTTTGGCTTTAGAGAACGCTTGTGCCCTACAAACTGTCATTCTAGTTATGGAACATTTTCTGCTACTGCTTCATTCAGTCTTCTGTTGATATATGTGCAATATGTGCATGTGTGCCCGCATGTGTGTGTGTGGACCACCAGGGGCTTCGACCGTGTCATGTCTCATCTGTCATTCTCATTAACTACCCGTGAGGTGCAGGTGACTTATTCACACCATTGTTGTTTTTCTATTGATGATACTGACCTTTACTTGTACTTGCATATTGTAACGCCTCATGGCACACGCGCGTTTGCATAGTTTCTCTTTTTTTCTTACGCCATTGACAAGTTGCAGCAGAGAATAAGAACTATTTAGGTGCTAGACTAAAACCCTGGGAGATTGATCACAGGGCATGAGGTGGCAGCGGGCGGAAGCTGCGGCGGCTGGGCAAGGAGCCCGGCGGACTCGGATGTGTCTTTACATAAATCACGACTGGGGTAGAAACTCCCTCAGGACAGAGTCGGACGATTGTCTCTTCTCTCCGGAGACAGGGCGGTGAATTAGGAGTAGTGAGATAAGCGTCTCGAGCTGAAGCATGAGCGTCTGAGCGCACGAAGACCTCAGAGAGGAGCAAGGAGCAAAGCAGAGAAAATGGTGTGTAATTGATGACAACGTCTGAGTCAGGAGACACCGCTGACCTCCTCTGCCTTGAAACGATGCCTACGTGACACTGGGGCACTATTAGCAGGTGTACACACACACGTAGAGAAACATTTGAAGGAGTTATTAACGTCAGATGACCTTTATATTCAGACAAATACAGATAAAAGATGATTAACAAAGAATTTCATCATCATCAACTGTTAATCTCACTTTAGTGACTCCATGCAGTACATCAGTATGATTCTTGTAGTCTTAACAACAATTTGCTGAGACTGCTCACACATGTGAAATGAAAACACTAAATTATACTGAAGATTTATTTCGAATGTCACTGATGGCGTAGCGGTACATTCGTCTGTGCCCTGCGACTGTCTGGTGACCAGTCCATTGTGTAGTCCACTTTTCGCCCTAAACCAAAAAATCTCAATCAACAATTCCCATAGTTGTTAGTGAATGTAACAAACACAGTTCGTACAGGTGCTTAAAAACCGTGAAAAGTGCTTGAATTTTGGGTGAAGTGCTTGTAAATGCTTGAAAGTGTTCATCATACTTCTCGGCAGTCTGACTCCATTAGGGGTGAAACGGATCCTGAGTAAATAGAGTCCAAAACAAATCTGTGAGGTCTTTTAAAGTTAAAGAACCACTGATTGTCACACCTACCTAAATGTGGCGAAATTTTTTCTCTGCATTTGACCCAACCCCTGAGAGAGCAGTGAGCAGCATCAGGTGCTGCACTCAGGAATCATTTGGTGATCTAAGCACAAACCTTAATGCTGAGTGTTAAGCAGGGAGGCAAATGGGTCCCATTTTTGTGGTATGGTATGACCCGGCCGGGGATTGAACCCACAACCTCCCAGTCTCAGGGCAGACACTCCACCACTAGGCCGCTGAGCAGTTTTTTCCTGCGGACAGGGCAGCCTCTCAAGTAAAATTCAAGCTAGCAGCCGCTATAATTGATTCCTCGGGTTCATTTTAGAATAAAATATTCCCAAGTTATCGATGTCCATAAAGTGTTACTCATGATGCTTTCATTTAGATTTTTCCATCGCGGTGCGAATAAACAAACGTAATGTGGCTGCCATGACCTTGTTTACTCACGGCTTCGATGGCCTGTCAAAGTACGTCGCCACGTGAAAATTCTGTTTTATGCAATAAAAAAATTGGGCATCGGACCGCTGCTGAAAAGCCCCCCCGACATATTCCAACTCGATCCGACTTTCCAACAGTAATTTATACACTGGTCATACGGCGTATGTCGTCGGCCCAACGCTGTCCGACTCCCGACGTCGCATTGGCTTATCTAGGCCTTGGTGACACAAAATGTAGTTGATGTGCTTTCAAAATTAGCATATCTATTGCGGAAGGTATAACCCTTTAAAAAACATATATTTGAGGACAAATGATCGCAACAAATGCAGACAGCATACAGTACTCGCGGGCATTATCCTCTCCGAAAAATGGCTAATTTTACTGCAGCTTAGTTGTGAGAGTCTTCTTCAGTGTTTCATCAACAGATCAAAAGATTGTTGTTTGTGTTTTTGACGGCGCTAGTTAAGCTTAATGCGATTTTTATTCATTTCAATGTTGAAAGATGAATTGAGATATGCTTTGTAAAAGTTTTGATTTACGACTGCATTTACGGAATGAATAAAACTCAGAATTCAAGGCACCGTTGCAATTATAATGCCCATCCTTGCTCTCAACAGGCCTCTTTTTACTTTTGGTGGTGGTTTAATTAAGCAAGACAGCGGATACAGTAAATTGTCTGTGCTGCAAGGACCTCTATATCCTATTATCCTGCTTCCATGGTGAGCAAAATTAATAGATGACTACTTGTCATTGAGTTGTCCCACTGGAAGGTGGAAAGTACCTTGAAAATGATCCACATTGATATTCACAGGGGTGGTTAAAAGACGTGTTGAGGGCTCGTTTCCTCATTCTCCTCTGGAGTCAATTTTTTCTATTAAAGCAAGTGTCTTGACAGCAGCGGTAGATTCCATGATTGTTAGCACTGAACACTTGCAAAAAAAATCATTTATAAAAGAAACAAGGCACTGTTAGAACTTGGCAGAGCATCTTGACGGAATGGCCAATTTGCAACATGCACTGAATGGGCCCATTAAGGTTTCTTTAGCCGAGTTAAGGCGCATCAGACACCCAAAGCGCAACAATGCCTTTGAAAAAGAGCACAATTCAGCGCACTCCATTTTCTGTGCACCAGATCATTACTTTTTGGGAAGTCTCCATGCCGGCGATGCCAGATCTGCCGCAAGGCTGTACATTAGACAACAGCCTTCTTGCCAAACCCCCCTCCTACCCCCCTACCCCTCTTTTCTGTCTCTAGCATATTGTTTTATGTAATTAACAAGGCTTAAAACGCCCTCACAAAATACTGCTCGCGCTCGCATAAATTCACCACCCTTCCCCGCACGCAGCCACTGTGTCTTGCACCTCATTTACATGGATTAGTCCACTGCGTGGTCTCATAAACCAAAACCGCTTGAGTAACCAAAAGACAGCGTCATTGTATCTATACAAGAACATGGTAGGTAGCTATTTTTCTATCTTGGACATCAGGGCCAATCTGTCAATCAGACTAAGAGCTTGCATACAAAGGCAGCAACCACACTTAATCATTGTCAAGCGTATAAAAGAGCAGACCTCTTTGTGTAATCCTTGCTGTGGTATGGAATAAGAGGGAAGTGAAATGTAATAAAAAATGAGATAGGCCGGTCATTGAGTGCCTTTCTACCCTCCAGTTAATAGTCTTATCATTAGGAGTAATGACATTTTTGTCTGAGAGAGGAAGTTCAGTGCCTCAAATGCCTTAAAGCTCATAAAATTGCTGCAAGCGAAAGAAAAACTTGTAGGAATAAATATGCCTTCAATGTCAAGCAAATTGTCAAAATTTCTTGCAGTGCAGATCTACACCATTGTAAACGTTCTATTAAAGTGGAAGTCAACCCCCCAATTTTTTTTGGACAATATGTTTAATGCAGCTCCACTACTCTAAATATGGTATTCGAGTTAATATTGCGTTAGTGGAATATAAGTTAAGCAGCAAAATCCAGCCATTTTGAATCCATCTCTGGGGGTGGCCATTTTGCCACTTGCTGTCGACTGAAGATGACATTAATGTTGCTCAGGTCTCACATAATAACCAATCACAGCTCAGCTTCAGAAAACAGGTGAGCTGTGATTGGTCATTGCATGAGCCCTGAGCAACATTGATGTCATCATCTTCAGTCGACAGCAAGTGGCAAAATGTCCGCCCGCTGAGATGGATAAAAAAGGCAGGATTTTGCTTCATAACTCATATAACCAAAATTTTATGTTAATCAGAATGTCATGTTTAGACTAGTGAGGTCACATATACCATATTATTGTCAATGAATGTTTAAGGTTGACTTCCACTTAAAATACACATTTTTTGATACAACTCGTGTATTGCATGGCAATTCAATCACAAATACATATGCAGTCATACTAAATATAATACTGTCTGTAAGCTTAGTGTAACAGCTCCATCTCCTTCCCCACAATTCCATCTCCTCTCCCCTTTCATTTCACTTCCTGTCGGAAATTTGCCCTGTCTACTCTCCGTTGCCGTCTTCATCCTCATCCATCTATTTTTGGGGGTGCGCGTTCATCTCAACCACCTGCAAGCCCTCTAGTTTGCTCACATCTGGGTCTCGAGCATACATTTACCAACACATGCACAAACACGGAAGAGTGATACACCATCTGACAACACAGCTGACTGCACTGTCCTTCCCCTCCTCCCTCCCTTTGTTGAGGTTCAGCAACACACTCACATTAAACAAGCTGTGATCTAAAAATGTAACCAGCTTTCTGCTAATGATTAATAGATTTGAATCTTTCTCCAGATTTAGCCTAATTAGGAATATTTGCCTACTCTGCAGAGTGGAAAATAGGAGCTTATTTGGCGTCATTTCTATTTGATACCTGGAAGTTTGAATGCCCCATAAGTACAATTTGGTATTTAAACACAATTTGAATTTTGAATGCCAGCGCACCTCACTAGAGAGTGTCCCTCATCACCCTTCCTCCTCCTCCCCCCTCCCCTTGCTGCCCTGCCGCCGCCCCTTGCCCTTCTTATTGTCTCCTCCCCCCATCCCGTCCGCCTCCCCTGTCCGCCTTCTTCCCCCTCCCCTGGGCCGGGGGCTCCATCCCTGGCCCGGGTCTCGGGGCTCCGGAGCCCAGGCGGGTGGGGTCTGCCCCGCTCCAGTGAGCCCCAGTATCCAGGGGGCAAGCCCTATCGGCCCGTCGTGCTGTTTCCATCTGCCCGCCGGAGTCCGGTGTGGGGTGGGGCGGGGGGCGGGTAGTCGGTGGTGGTGTTGGGGGCGGGTGCGCCTCCTGCCCCCACCGGGTCGCTCCTCTTAACTCACTACACTAGTTTTGCACAATACACTTTGTTAATAGACACATAGGGCACATAACACACACTTTGGGGTGCTTGGGTAGGATGGAGACACCGTCTTCGCCCTACAACTCCCCTCCAATTTTAATGCACGCCACAACCAGGAGGGGCGGGTGTGTCGGGGTGGGGAGCCATCGGTTGGGGCCCCTATTTTTTTTTTTTATGCACCACATACACTCACCGACTCATCGTCTGGGAAGCAGGTGGATCAGTGCGGGGGGATATCAATTCCCTCTGTTCCATCTCACCTGCTCCCAATTTTAATGCTCCGCTCTCTGGCCACTCTCCGGCACGATGCCTGGATACAGGGGGTCCCCGAGGTTTGGGGGTCGGGGTTTGATGTGCTGGCGGGGTTGGGGTCGGGGGGTGACGGCTTGGTGGTGGGGTGCTGAGGGTGGGGGGGTTCGGGGATGTCTGGGGGTTTGAAGGCTGGGTTGTGGTGGGTGTGAGTGGGGGAAAGGGTCGTGGCGGGAGCGGGGGGCTGTGGGCCGGTGGGGTGCCTGGTGGGCCTGCCGTGCCCCGTTCTGCTGCGTTGGGCTTGAAACGTGGGCCGTGTTTGGGTGGGGGGCGCTCCGGGTTCCTATGTTTGCTCTCCGCCGGGTGGCCTCTGCGGGGCCCGGGGGTTGTGCCTTGGTGCTGCCCCGGCCTGGGGGGCACTGGGGGGTTGTGCTTGCTCTGTCCTGGCCGAAGTCGACGGCTCCCCTCTTTGATGGGGGTTCTCATGCATGCCAGATCCACCACACCAGCATCTACCGAAATTCAAACACAATCTGATTCTTCTTCTGGCCGTGGAATTGGTGGAGGCTGATGTCTGGGGATCTCACTCTGCTTCATCTAACCTTCCTTCCTTTCCTCAGTCTTTCCTTTGGTCTCTTGAGGTCTCCTTAATTTGTTGGAATTTAGATGTTTCTGGGGTTGGTGAAAGATTCTGGTTGGTAACCCGGTGGGTAGTAGGTAATGTCCGGTCTATGCTGGGTTTCACTTTTATTTCTTTTCTGTGCTCCTTCCCCGGGTCTCCTGACAACTTCACGACTCTAACGGGATTCTGAAGTATTTGTTTTAGGTGAACGATATGGGATTTTTAATAGGTTTTAGGTGAATTAATTAGCACACACTCACATGCACGCACATACTCACGCACATACAAAAAAAAAAAGAAGAGAGAGAGCAATGATGATGACATGTCGAATCGGTAAGATTATCGAATGAACAATACTGAGCTCTCTCAAAGAAAGACAGAGAGGGAAAAAAAGAGTGTTTTATTGTTTTAATGACTGGTGTCCAAACTATGGCCTGGCGACCATTTTTAAGCAGCCTGCAGAATCTATGGTACTAAAAATGGCATTTGCTCCTAATAAAAGTGTTTTATATACTGTAGAGCTTTTGTAAAGAGGCAAATTATATTATACTATTTAAATTATTATGCAAGTATATATTCAACCAAAATTCTCTACACTTGTTGTTTAGTTCTTTCTTAGTTCCATACATGAGTTATTGTGTGGAGATTTGGGGACATACGTATAAATCAATAACAAACACAGTCTTGATCTTACAGAAGAGAGCAATTAGAATAATTTTTGTTGATTATCGTGCACCTACTAATAATCTATTTAAAAAATCACATATACTTTAATTTAACGATCTGGTGGACTTTAAACCCACTCAATTTATGTTTAAAATAAATAATAATATGCTGCCTTGCTGTGTTCAGAAGTTCTTCCAACACAGAGATAGCAATTTGATTGTGAATTGAAACTGTGTAACTCAATTAAGAATTTCAAATGCATGTATAAATGCAAGATTATTAATAGTTACGAAATGGCAATGTAGTCTATAGTTATTGCAAAAATATGAAAAAAAAGATTTTCTATACATGCTTGTCAGTAATAATAATATTATTAGTATTTTTGTAAATATATGTATGCGTATATGTAGTTCATTGTTGGATTTATGTGTAGATGCAGTATGTGAATTTATGAACTTGTGATAGGTCTGTTACCTTGATGTAGTATCATGTAAAAAGGGTAGACAGTATAAGCTTTGGCTTCAGTCTACACCTTTTGGTCTTTGTTCCTATATGTATATTTCTTTTTTGCTTATTGATTGTTAAGAACAAACAAACTAAACAAAAAATTTATTATTTACAAAAAAAAATAGTAAACAATTTTCTTCATAACACTGTGATATAGAGAAGATTTACATTAATTATAATGAATCATTAACAATTAAGATAATGAATTTTTCCTCCACTTCGTGCTCTGTCGAGGCCCAAATTGTGAACATGCATGATTACCAAGTAACAGCTTTTAAAACTGTCAACTTAGGACAGATTGCTCCTCACTGTAACAAATTTCTGTAAAATCTACAGTAAAAAATTACAGCATTTTCCAGTTTTTTTTTATTTTACAGTGTTTAACTCTATACAGCAATGCATTATGGGTAAAACGGAGTGCATTATGGGTAAAAAATACAGTAATTTGCTGTATAATTAGCTGTAAAATATAAAATTTTAAAAAGTAAATTTTACAGCAACTATGTTTTTGCACTTATTTATGTGGATTACAGGTAAATACTGTAAAGATTGTTAGATTTTGGCGGATATCTCTATAGGAGATAAAGCTAATAGCAGACCCTGTATTGTCACCGGAGCAAGGACAAGAGTAATATTTTAGTGCAAGGGCAGCCTGCATCATCTTCACATTACATTTCTCCGATAAATAGGCAACATTAGAGCTAACATTCATTTATGCACTCGGCTGCGGAACGAGGGTTGATTTTACAACAAGGGCGGTATGGTGGGTGACTGGTTAGCATGTCCGCCTCCCAGTGTTGAGAACTTGAGATTGAGTCCGGGTTTTGGCCTTCCTGGGTGGAGTTTGCATGTTCTCCCCGTGCCTGCGTGGGTTTTCTCCGGGTACTCCGGTTTCCTCTCACAATACAAAGACATGCATACCCGATTAATTGAGTACTCTAAATTGTCCCTAGGTGTGATTGTAGCGGTAAAGAAAATGGATCGATGATTTTACAACGACATACTGTATTTGTGTATTTACAGGAATTACGTAGAATACAATAAATGGTTGTAAACTAGATTAAATACAGTTACATACTGTCAGTAACTGTAATTTATATACAGTAACATTTCCTGTAAATTCTACAGTCAATTCGTTACAGTGCTGTTTAGGTTCTGAACATAGACATGGAATTCGGCTGCTGTTCAGTGCAGGGGCAGATACTGTATTTTCTGGTGGCTTAGAGGGTCTCTAACCATCACAAAAACTTACAGTATGTGCCGTATAGAAAGCTATTCTGGTAGCAATTTTCCAAAAAAGCGCTGTAATTTATAAAGAATATGCAATTGCTTGATTGACTGATATTGGTGTGCCTGATAAATAAAAAAGTAAAAATCAGAGTGGCCTTTGCATCCTTAAATTTTTCTGTACGTAACCCTCAGAGGAAAAAGTTTGGACATCCCTGGTTTTAATGGATATGTTAACTTAAGTTTATACTTCTATGGAAATTAACAAAGTTTAATTGATCCTTAAAATGTTGTTTAAGGTTTTATAATGACTCTCTCTCTCTCTCTCTCTCTCTCCCTCTCTCCCCCCCCCCCCCCTCTCTCTCTCTCTCTCTCTCTCTCTCTCTCTCTCTCTCTCTCTCTCTCATATATATATATATATATATATATATATTCTTTTTTTTCAAATACCTATTGAAAGTTCAAGGTATTGTTGTCATTGTTGGCCTGGCTTCTGCTTATAATTATGATGATAAAGATAGCAGTTTCTTAAGGGTTTTAAAATGAGCACATACGTCTTTAAAAGTGCCCTGGAAAGTAAGTGCGACTTGTGTGTTTAATGTCTCTCCAGGGCTGCGCAGTAGTTACTCGTGCAGCGTCTGCAGCGTGGTCCTCAACTCCATCGAACAGTACCATGCACACCTCCAGGGCTCCAAACATCAGAACAAGTGAGTACCAACAGCTCATCGTAGCGTGTGAGGACAAACGACCTACGAGGCATTTGATCTGAATAAGAGGAGGTGTGTGTGTGTGTGTGTGTTGGCATCTTGGCTGGTGAAGTGAGGCGAAGTCAAATCTCATTTCTGGCCTACAGAGAATCAAGCAATGTTTTGACAGCAGTGTGATAAACATGCAACAATGGAAAACGTTTACACAATTAATAGCTTGCAAACTTGCTTTCAATGTTTCGTTATTGTATATGGGAAATAATTATTTATCACAAAATCTGGTGTTTCTATAAAGTGTACATAAAAACTTAATATTGTCATATTTATCTAATTTTCCTAGCCTGTCAACATCAAGTAATGAATAATAAAATGGGTTTGTGGTTGTGTCTTTCCCAAAATGTATCCACTAGCCGAAATACTGGGATGGAACAGTTAGACATCATGCATTTACCATGAGATAGCTACCAGCATGGTTCCAGGCTGTCTATGCCAGTGTGAATTTCTGCATGTAGACTTCTCTGCACAGTATTTAATGCTGGGTCTTTTTTTTAACCCCCTAAATTGTTTAAAACTTTCTTGATTTCATATCATTTAGATTGCAGTAGATTGCAATAATTGGATTATTAATTTATCTCATATGCTGACTACTTCATTAGTGGATGACCTGCTACGCCTGCAAAACGCTTGCATGCAGTGAAGCTCAAAATTATATTTCAATCTTCGAATTCATCAGGCCAATCATAGGATTTCATAATAGACTGCAGGACTGTGCTTGTATTCACCCTGCTGTGAGTATTTTAAAGAGCTTCATTGAACAAAACAAGGCAAAGAGATAGAGAGAGGAAAAAAACTGCTAAGATCCATCTGTGGCTTGGTAGTCAAATACTGGCCAGGATCGAAACACCATTAATATTCCAACGTGCTACAATAGGAACAAAAAAGTCAATGTTGTACACAATAAATATGTGCTTAAATGTAGTCTGCTGAGGTTTTGAGACGGCAACTTAATCGTATCCACAACCTAACTCATTCACTCCCAGCCATTTGCACTGAAGCAACCCCCTTCGCTCCCGGCTGTTTTACTGAATTTTCACTGCAAAGGACTGTAGAAATTTTCAGAAAAAAATATAATAATATAAGAAAATTATTTCTTCAAATAAGCAAAATTATCTGCCAACAGAACAAGAACGTTTTACTTAAATTTACCTGTAGAATTTTGAAAAAAAACAAAAAACAAGTAATGTTGACTTTTTTCAAGCTGTTTTCAACTATTTTCTTAAATTACATGAGTATTTTTTGCATGCTTGGAGGTAACAGGTCCCATTTTCTTTGTCATGACCAAGCTAGGAATTGAAGGAAAAATGAGCTTAGTAAATAAAACAAAATGAACCATATTGCACTTGTCTGTTTTCATACTTGTATTTTTTTTCCATTTAACTTATTACTAGATTATGCAAAATCTTAAACTAACAACACTTATGAAACCCAATTTCAGGGCCTTTAATGTTGGTTAGTTGTCATCTTAAAATGTGGGAAATGCTTGTTTTAATCTTCACAGTACTTAAAACTGGCTGTTAACACTCAATGCCAAGACTGCTTGATCAAATAAGATAATTAAGTAATAAGTATCTTAAAATAAGCACAATGATCTTGCCTGACAATTTCATTATAAGTAAAAAATAACTTGTCAAATCAAAATAAGCAAATTTTGGTTACATTTAAGAAATTATTACTTAAGATTTTAGTTTTTGCAGTGTTGACTGATTTTGCAAGGCCCACAGAATATTCTGTTATATTGCTATAAAAACATGGACCCTATCAAAAGAAAGATTATAGTATTTTCTTTTATTAGGAAAAAAAGTATACTCTTATCTGTTTCCATTTTGCAGCAATTTGCATTGGAATATAGCTAAGTTTCATCATTATTCAAAAACCTGTTGAAAACACTGGGAAAAAGAGCTTGTTGCAACATGGCCCTGGCTGATCTCTTATACTCTATACATCTGCTGGCCATTTTTTGTAATAACTACCATTGCTTTAAGCGCACTCTTCATGTTAGAAGCTGTATCAAAGCCTTCTGTATGCTCTAGCATAAAAAAAAAACCATAAGAAATGTATAAATACGTTTTGGGGAGTGCAGGACAAAGCATTAAAAAACATATTCATACGTTTTTGGGTTTGAATGAGTTAAGTTGAGTTGTATCATTTATGGTCAAAACCGGCACATTGTAAATCAACCACTAATGTTAAACATTTAGACAACCACACATAAAGCATTCAACCTTTTTATCACAAGTGACAAGCACATGGCAGCTAAACAGTCACTGGCTAGCTCCTAGCACAATAAGCTAACATAGCGATCTATATCAGCATAGAACTCAACCGCACAAACATCCAGCCATCCATTTTGCATCACACCTGTGCTCATTAGTCTTCCAGATAGACCTGCCGCTACGTGCTTCGTCAAGAACAGATCTTAATTCAAAAAACTTGCCATGGATAGCATAAGCTTCTAAAAAAAAATGGCTTGCCAGGTGGCAATTTTGCAACGTTGCTCCAATGTCAATTGGCGAGCTACATGCTTACAAAAACTGCAAAGTCAAATAATGCTGGCCTCACATCTGTGCGGATGATAGAAAAGGGAAACATATAGTGAGTATTGTGACACCATGTACTTGCCATACTTCTATATTGTACAACTTTTGGAGCAATCGAATTTTGAGGTACCATTGTTCTTGGACTGCAACTACAGTAAATACACAGTGGGCAAAAATAATGCTGTGTATACCCAAGGGTAAGCTGGCAAGTTTGAGTGCTGATCTCTCACATTGTAATGTTTGACATTTCTGCACATATGTTATAATTCAAGTCAGCAGCTCATAAATCTAACTTTTGTTACTTTTCCTCTGGTAAAGTGGAGAAGGATGCCGAGACACTGAAAGAGTTGTTTATGGGAGAGCTTCATAAACAGACAGTACATTCTGCGGACAAACTCAGACAGATGGCCAGGGAGATGTGGCGCAGCACAAAGATGGTGTCGGAGGCAAACGAGCAGAGGGATTGCAAAAGAGACAGAAGAACATGAGGAGGTGTGCTAATACATTTTTTAAAGGTTCAAAGAGTAGAGGCATCTAATACAAAAAGTTTCAGGCTTGCTGAGAGCTGCAGGGCTCAAATGTGGTAAAGACATCAGGGAGAGATGGTCCTCAGGCGGATTTACAGCACTATGGTATATAACCGGTTTAGAGGAAGCGGTGGTCTCCAGGCAAATTCTAAGGAAGTGGGTTTATCTGGGAATTGTGGCATTAGACTGGGATCCAAGTTTTGTGTGAGATATAAAGAAGACTATGACCGTGTGTTCTACCCTGATTTTGACTTTGTAACACAATTACATTTTGAATAAACCACGTGCAGACAACAGGGAATTACGAATGCAATATTTTGAGCAGATCTGCGATTGGCTGGCAACCAGTTCAGGGTGTACCCCGCCTACTGCCCGAAGCCAGCTGGGATAGGCTCCAGTGCCCCCCGCGACCCTTGTGAGGACAAGCGGATAAGAAAATGGATGGATGGATGGATGGATTCACAATAGAAGTATTTTCTGGGGCGGTTCTAGGGTCAGCAGTGTGTGCTGACAGTTTTGGCACCAGGGCACATCCAATAATTGTTTGTTTGTTTGTTTATCATATGAAGGAATTAGGACGGTCACAAACACAAAATAGGAGTTTCAATGATAATCAAAATCCAGGCTAGGGTTGCCACTTTGGATTTGTGAAAAAAAGGGACACCTGACCAAGCTCGGGCACTTAACAGTCAAGCCTGAAATTATTCATACCCCCGACAAATTTTGAATATGTAGACATTTTAGCATGACAAAATCCCAAAACACATAGCAAACGTGGTTAAGAAATGATTCGCGGACGATTAACGTTTTGCAGTGGCCCAGACAGTCCAGACTTGAAGTCAGTTGAAAATCTGTGGAGGGAACTAAATATCAGGGTGATGACAAGAAGAGATCATTGCTAAAGATGAATGGGCAAAAATATCAGCCAAGTCAAGCAAAAAGCTGATCAGCAAATATAGGATGTGTTTTATTTGCTGTAATAGCCAATAAAGATTTTTCTATTGATTTTTGAGGAGAAATGTATGAATAATTTTGGACGTGCCACTTTTTGTTCAAATATATATAAAATCTGAGAGAGAGAGAGAGAGAGAGAGAGAGAGAGAGAGAGAGAGAGAGAGAGAGAGAGAGAGGGAGACTGTAATGCAATGTACACTGTAAATTACAAATACTCTAAAAAACAATAAAATACAAACACGACGTGGCAATGTGTAACTATTGTAAGAAACCGTCACCCACAATTACGTACGTACGGTTCTATAAAAAGCCACCAAGTGTCAATATACATACCTTCTTGTTTTTTCGTTTTTTGTTCAAATTGATGTAGAAATGTCTGAAAATCCCGCTGCTCTTCTCTGCACTCTTTCGTCGTGACTCACTGACTTCCCTGGATCCCGTGAGAGGAGGACTGAAATTACTGTAATGACAGTACTTTTTCTGTTAAAGCACAAGGGCTTAACTTTCAGACACCATTGGAATTTTTCAGATAGTACAAACAGTGCCAGAGTTACGGTAATCCAAAGGGCACCAACGGAAATTTTCTGCTGGCGGCATGCTCGGTAACAAAGCGTTCCACAGTAGCGAAGGGGACATTTTTAGAATACAGAATTAAGGAAATCAAATTAGCTTTTGGGAATCTTCCTAAAAAAAACGGAAAAATTGTGTCCTGTCCCTGGGAGGTTGTTTTTTTCCCCAGGACAGCTGGTAAAAGAGAGAGAACAATTCTGGGGGAAACAGGACGGGTGGCAACTCTAATCCAGGCTAGTTAGTAGCATGTTGACTACTATGCATTAGCAATTAGCATGTCACAGTGTGCTTCTCTCATTGAATTTCAAAGTAGACAGTGGTATTGTCTGATTATTTTTAGCATTTCCTAGCTATAAAAAAATAAGAGTCTACTAACTCCTACCAAACAGCATAAACAGTAACCTACAGTTAAATGCTGAAAAATTTAGGCCTGGTAATGATAATGTGTTTATATTGAATGGGAGAAGTTAAGAATTTTTCCACATTTAAAGTATGCCCGTATCCCACTGAGGAGGGAACATTTGCAAAGGTAGCAAATGTTGATTTCACATCAAGGTTCATCAGAGTTCTTTCAAGGTCTCACTCTTCAACTGTTCTTGAAAGTTCTCTGAACTGTTGGTGAATGTTTAGAGAATGTTTAGTGAATGTTGCTACCTTAAAGGGCAAGTCAATCCTTTTTTTTTTTCACAATATGTTTTATGCAGCCCCACTAGTCTAAATATGGTATTCTGGTTAATATTGCAGCAAAATCCAGCATTTAAAAAAAAAATCAATATTAGAAGGCGGTCATTTTGCCACTTAATGTTGAGTGAAAATGACATCCCAGTTGCTCAGGTCTCACATAACAACCAATCACAGCTCAGCTTCAGAAAACAGGTGAGCCCTGAGCAACATTGATGTAATTTTCAGTCAACAGCAAGTGGCAAAATGGCTGCATTTTACTTCATAACTCTTATTCCACAAATGTAATGTTAATCATAATGTCATGTTTAGACTAGTGAGAGGTCACATGTAACATATTATTGTCAAGAAATGTTTAAGGTTGACTTCCACTTTAAGCGAACCTTAACGAGAAATCAACATGTTATTTAAAAAAGGACATAGAGTAAATACTATCTTAAGAGCTCTAAAAATATATATTTATTTTTTGATATAAAAAAAGAGAAAGAGAGAGAGAGAGCAATGATGACGACATGTCGAATCGGTAAAATTACCAAATGAACAATACTTCGCTCTCTGTCCAAAAAGAAAATAAAAGAGCTCTAACATTTTGGGTGTGCTTGTATTAATTTTATGAGTGCTTCAGCACCCCCAAAAGAGGCCTAGACACGTTTAGGATATTTCTAGTAAGCCGACTCCAGAAATAAAGCTAATTTGAGTGTCAAATTATGAAAGCATTGCTTTGATGACCATCTTTGTGGAAACGTTTTACCTTGCTACACTTCTTAACAAGTCGAGACAATAATAAATGACTCATACTTCATAATAAAGATCCATAAATCAGATGTGGCTTAAAAATATTTATTGGAAAAACAAATGTGGTTTTCACCAGACAGCAATGTGGCCAAAAACAGATACTGCACTGTGGCAATGTTTGATCAAATTTGATTAAACTATATTTGGAAATTCCCTGCCCCCCAGTTCACTGCAGTGCATTCTGGGTAAGTCCTTGAAAGTGAGTCTGCTGCAAACTTACAGTGTGCATGAAGTGTGAAAAAGTCCATGGGAGAGAGCCCCTGGAAGCACAATCCATTTTAAAGTGCAGACGTATCGTAAAGGCACGCTGGGTTGGCTTAGTTGCGCGAGTGTTACAGGAAATAGGTCTAAACCAACATTTATCCTCTGGGGATCAGAACAAGACCAAGGGGTTCTACCTCATCAACTTCACTTGCTCTGCTCTCTTCCAGTAAACTCAGGTGTTACTCAATTTGTGCGCTTGACTCCGTGTTAAACCACTTTTGTCTAAATCACGCTAGTGTGCACACTCTCCAGTTATAAGCGAGTAAGTGTGCAGTTTGTCATCTTTGCGGCACAGTCAAAATTGGGGCATGATATGATAGCATGTAAAGCCCCTGTCATCTTGTATTGTGCAGCACATTGAGCCGAGTGTCACTTTTTCTGCTGACGTGAATGGAAATACACTCAATGTGCATGCTAGACAGGCTGGAATGGAATCTGAGCAGAAAAATAAGGTGACATGAGGTTCCACAGGCGATGATTCGTGTGTCGCCTTAGTGTTGGCCCACATGACATGAACACAAACATCAAAACAACTCAATATCATTTGGTAAACGTTTATTATTTTGGGCCACACAGTCACGTTTTAGATTATGTCCACATGAAAGAAATGCATTTGCAGGCTTTTAAACACATTCCAAAGCAACGGGAGGCCTTTTATTAAATTGTCTTGATTTTGCTATGGAAAATTAACCATCACTTCAATCGATGATTTTTCAATTCAATGAGTATCTCTCAGAATGTTTTGATGTATTGAGTTGAATAATGCTGCCCAGAAAAGCTGTGTTGATCAGCGTCCCATAGCTGATGTCGACACACTGAACTAGTAAAGATCAAATCAACAGTGCGTCTGCAGCCAAGTATTGCACTGTATTTAGCCTCAATTGCTTCAAGACGCAATCAATCAACAAACCAGTTCACACAATTGATGGATTATTATGCCCAGTCCTATTAGAACCCCTAAATGCATGGACATGTTAGTCAATTAGACGTCTGAAGAAAGCAATTTCCCCAAACTATATTTTTGAACTGATTGTGAAGGAGAGTAGTTTTTCCGTATCATACCCAATTTCCTCAAGTTGTGGCTGTCCTAATAGACACCCTGCCCCCAATTAAACACTGGATATGTCATCCACATGTCCTTAAATAGATGGTTCCCTTCTTGTTGTAACTGTACACTGTTTTCACATACAGACATGAAATAAGTCCAAGAATGACCCCCCTTGGCTCAAGGTATTAAAGAGGATTCTGCGGTGAACGAGTAGCCCAACGGCTGTTTGTAGTTTTCTCAATAGTGCGTATGCGTCCCCCCCCCCCCCCACCCTACCACCTGCTGTTTACGCAGGAAACGTAGCGTCAATAAACAAACCATTGAGCTGCATTGACGCTGGTGTCATTATACAACTTTACATGTTAAGCAAGCTTAATAAAGTATAATTATTCCTCAAAAAGTAAACTGACGTTACCTGCCCAGCAGAAACTTAATGACCAAAGCATCCGTCTTAAGACCTCTCAGCGCACACCATCGCTGAAAATACTTGCCCAAAATGACTTTTGTTTGGATTCGCTCTTTCAGTCCTTGTCCGTTCAGCAACCTCACACCCAGTCTTTCTTTTACGACTTAGTGGTCCTGTATCCTTCTCTGGCATTGTTGGCGCTGGTAAACACTGTTACGTAGAGGCCTACGCAAGCTACATACTCGGGGCACACACGCAAGAAATGTGGTTGACAAGCCAAGAGCCAATCATTCATTATACAGCATTATACATTCGTTATTGAATAGCTAAAATCTCAAATTCCCCGCCACAGCCACAGTTTATGAATATATATATATATATTTTTGTTAATCATAAGTACAAGTCGTTTACAGGTTGATAAAGCGATTTTTAAGTGAATCAGACAACTTAATTTGTAGTAAAGTTATCTCTAAGGTAGGCTAATGCAACAGTTTGTCTCTAGTATCATTTAAACATGCTGACTGTGACCTCATACAAATGAGATAACAGGGATGGAATTAGTATTCTTTTTTTTTTTTTTTGCATATATCAAAAATGCAAATGTGGGAAAAAGGTCAGAATGTATTGGAATATTGTCACCCCCCTAAATGAATGGCCTAAGTCATTTTTTCAGTTTTTCCAGAAAACACGAAAAACTAAATCAAATACTCATTGTATGTATTACAAATTTTATTTTTGTGGTAGAATTTAATGATCACTCAAGAGAGTGAAGATATATAAGTTTCCCGTGCGTATTCTTTTAGGAGTGTTCGTCCAGGGGAAATGAAAGCACAGCTGACAGCAGCAAGACCTTAATGCTCGTTGAAGAAACAAGCATGAAAACTGTGTTCTTCAACCTCTATTCATGGCTCTACATGTGTTGGACATTTGGGATGTGTCATCGGTAAAGCCACAACAGATTTTGCTCCGCTACGAAGCAGCTGCATGTGTTTATGTGCCAGCATTCTTTATCTGTCCCACACATCTGTTTTGCTCACCGTCAGCTGCAGGTCATTTGAAACACTCCATTTTCCCTGCACACTGTCGCAGCAGACTGCTCACTGTAATTGGAGCTGTTTTTGAAGATAACAGCAGAGATATAACGAGATCTATTTGGCAGGCCATTTTCTCACTGCACAATGTGTTGCAATGATGCCAGGGTACTTACCTGAATGTACTACAGAAGCACCGGTAGGCAGCTGCATGCATGGTCAACTTCCACTAGAAAATAAAAAATTATAAATCCACCTGGAATATTTTTTTTTGTAGGTAGATTAGAGAATATGAAATGAGCCAATATGTAATGATGCAATACAATACAATTAAGAGATGCTACACTCCAAAATTGAAAGCTACTTCTTGGGTACTGATTAATGCAACGGTGAGATATTAACTTCTGAATGTCCTGAAATTATTTGCTGGTAAAAAAAGAAAAAAGGATACATTTCACTGGTGGTCTAGTTCTGGAACAGGCCCGCGGGGTACTTATGAGGTTCTTGTGGACTACCATGGGGACCATATTGGTGGAACTTGTTATCAGGGTCTGATTCAGTCAGATTACAATGATTCACTTACACTCCCGCACAATACTGTGATATAACAGGATTCATAATATGTTTCACTCCAATTACAATATATTGGATTTGACAAAATATTGGAAAACAAAGTACAACATTGCAAAAAATATTGGGTGCTGCTCTCATTAGCACTGTACAAAAACCTTGATGTTAGTGTTGTGTTTTCTATGCTTATACTTTTTTTTTAAACACATATTAACTAATTATTTAAAAAAAACTTTACTATCATATGAACAAATCATAATACTGGCCAATGGTGGTTATTAGAATAACTGAGCTGCTTGTTGTGATACTATGTTTACATGCAGTGAATATTCAGTCAAAATTCCTGCATATGTGGTCATTGTACTCAATTGAAATACGCCGTTCAAAAGCGCGAAACATGGACAATGTCATTATGCTAATGGTCGCTATTTCCATTTTTAACTTTCTCCTCGCTCCAAATCTGTGTTTCTTTGCTGCATCGTCAGGTTTGTTTACCTGTGCTCGAGTATTTCCGGTGGGTTACACGGCAGAAGCATGGATTTAAATACACGTGTATACGCACTGTGGCATTTTTGCCATAGAGACAGAAAGTAACATGAAAACGCAGCAGAGAAATTGCTGTGCTCGAGTGAGGTTCATTTAGTGAGTGGAACGGCGCCGTGCATACAAGTCATTCCTGTACTCCAAAGACCAAGATTCCTTGTGGAAAGAGCATGCACAACGGCAAACTCATGTCCCGTTCAGTCAAGGTATTCCGAATGAGCTAATATTCCGAATGCGTTAAATGAACAAATATTCCAGTTACAAATGGGGTTTTTAAAAACCCAAATAAGAGCACATTCAAGTTTTTGCGCATGTTTACATAACCTTTAAAAAGTTGAATATTACCAATATTCAGGTTTTAAAAGGGATTATTGGCTGCATGAAAACTGTACTTTACAGCAGCAGGTAATATTCACAACCGTATCCACTTTTCTTCCTTTCTTGATTAATTCAAAATGTGGTCCAAAGTTCCTGCTCCCTCTTCTAAGAAGTTGCAATGTTACCAAATCTTGTTTTTCTCCTATATCTTTAGTAAAATACATAACAAATAATCTTTGCTCCCTTGCGAAAGCCTCTGGCATAAACACCAACTGCCGGTATGCCGATGATCTGTGTTAGCACCTTTATAAAGTAAGCCTGACTATTGGCTAGCTGAACTCACAATTGCAAAAAGGTGCACTATTTTGCAATTCATTACAATCATTCCTCCTTAGGCGTTACATACTGAGGTATGAAGGCCAATCAAAAAGTATTGAAGATGATTTATAACAGCCAAAATAATACTAATCAATCACGTTTGCATCCCTCACAAGGAATAAATAACGTATGCTGGGTGCTTATATGATTCTGACCTTTGGCCTGACATTAACTGTAAGTGTTGTCTACAGTTTATTTGCGGCAATGTGCAATGTTGATGCTGACGTGAACGGAAGGCCCTGAGGGTGTGCTGGTGAGGTCGAGGACAATCCTTTTAGCCTGCTCACCCTGCTAATTATTTGGCATCAGTGTCACAGAGGGCACGTACACAAACTGCTAAACCAGCTAATGTACATTTATCAGGAGGTGGTGGTAAAAATCAGGGAGGGGGCAACAGAGAGCACGAGAGATTACAGTGCTAAGTAGGAAGCGATTGACCAGTTAATGGGCAGGCTTGCATACATGCATTTGGAATTGGATCTGTTGTTGTCGGTTAGCCTCTCCCGCTATCGCATCTGCCATGCACACACATTCTTCTTTTGTTATCTTAGTGGGGGCATAAATTACTTACCTTAGTAAACACTTTTACTATTATTTCTGAATATCAAAGCCTAATAAAAATAATACAAACAAATTCATTTTGAGCTGATCTGATTTGACTATGGCTATTTAAAAAGGACATACATATACAAACAAAAAGGTTGCTAGAGTTTACAATTCCGCCCCACTGTTATGTAACAATAGGTAGAATTTACAAAATAACTGCCAGCTGCACTCATAATTTGTCAGGTAACTTTGCCATTGTTTAGCATATGTTTATGGCAGTCCTCAAATAAGGTGTAAAAATGCTCAATCGCATAATGATATCCTAGCCCAAAGAACATTCTATGCCAATAGTAAGAAGAAAGCACACCTTAATCGTGATTCACAGTACTGTAGCCTACTCCCATAACCACTGATGCTGTACCTGGCACACATGGAAACACAAATGAGAGGTGCCAAGGTGACCTTCACTTATCTCTATTGCTTTCATGTTCTCATCTTCATATAGCTCGCCGCCCACATGTGTGGTTCAGGGACAGATTATGGGCTTAAAACCTTCATTTAAGATGGACCCACACCGACCGCACGCCTTTTGTGTGCCATCACCTCGCTGCAGTGTACTTTACATTCATTTTGTTAACTCTGCCTGTCCTCTGTCCTTTCATTGTTCCTCATGATTCAGACATCGCACTGTTTTGTAGGAAATACAGGACTTTAGTGGTACCTTGGTTGTAAGGTCACAGTTGACGTAGGAGGTAACAAGGGAACAAAATGATAACGAAAACTGTTTTTGTCTGTGAAAAAGGACATATTTAATAAAGCTTAAAATAAAATGAAATCTGCAAATTGCCAACCGTAACTTCTTCAATTAAAGAAAGATTTTAGGTTTTAGGAAATAAGCAGACAACGTGCAACAGCCCTAGTTTGAGCAGGTTGAATGATTATACTATAAAACACCAATGGCTCATCTATAGAGCCACAGAGAGGTTGTTTAATGCAGCTGAAGTTGATTTATTTTTTGTTGAAACATTAGCCAAGATGACCACTAGCCAGAAGCTTGTTTACACAGTAGACATGTGACCAGAGTGCAAGGCAGTTATTATTTCTGTTGTTTACCTATTAGGTTCCATGGAGTAGCCACCTCTGTACCATACCGAGTGAGCCATACTGAAAAAGATTCATTTGAATACATAGCATTACACCCCTAGCAATTATTACTGTAATGTAATTATTACTGTATGCCAAGTATTCATACGCCACATTGTCTGCTTTTACCTTTGCTCGAAGAGGTAAACAAAGACGTGAGCAGAGTGTTTGCCTCCGTACGTATGGAATAAAATGTCCCACATCCATCCACCCGTATCGCGGACCTTGCAAAAACAACACCACTCCATCGCGTCCTAATTGGAAGGTTTGGACACATGCTTTATAGAAGCTGGCAGCACCGATACTGCTCATGGTGGTTAGACCAGTGGCCCCTACACCTTGTCTGTTATGTCAGGATTCATTTAGCACTTCAGACTCAAGTCCGAGGGTGAGATTCTTGTTGCTTGTATTGCTCTGAGGGACAATCAGGCATCATGGCTGCTTATTGCTCTTCCTGTTTTGTTCCTGTGCAGTTATAGACATAAAAAGATGTGAAATTTGCATCCAGCACAACCACAATGCCAAACTCATTCTGAGCACTGAAGTTAGAATTTCGTTTCACAGTTGAACTCAGGCCGCCACCAAGTGTGCCCCGAAAATGAACCCACTTCCAAAGTCTCTTCCATCTCTTCCTCATACTGAATTGATACAAACGTGAACCACCCCTATGTTTTTTTCTGCTACTTTCATGGTACAGCATATCATTAAATATTCCTTTCCACGCTTGTGTGGAGCCTCATTTCTCATGTTCTGACTATTTATTCAACTTTCTATCGTCACTGTTTTATCTACTTCCGAAAGAGATGTATATTAGGTCACACAGTGTCAAAAGAACCTAGCCACTTTTAAATACTAACTTAAAAAGCTGACTTTACGTATCAGCCCATTCAATAGAAGCACAACCAAAGAAAATATCCTTCCATTTTCTTAACCGCTTGTCCTCACAAAGGCCGCGGGGGGCACTGGAGCCTATCCCAGCTGGCTTCGGGAAGTAGGCGGGGTACACCCTGAACTGGTTGCCAGCCAATCGCAGGGCACACACAGACAAACAACCATTCATACTCACAATCACACCTATGGACAATTTGGAGTGATCAATTAACCTGTCATGCATGTCTTTGGAATGTGGGAGGAAACCGGAGTACCCGGAGAAAACCCACGCAAGCACGGGGAGAACATGCAAACTCCACCCAGGAAGGCCGAAGCCCGGACTCGATCTCACGTCCTCTGCACTGGGAGGCGGACAGTCAGCCACCGTGCCGCTCTTCAAAAATAATATTTGAAATTCCATATCATCATTTTAACATTTGAAGCATTTACATGTGTAAATTGCATTTTTCAAGAGCAATACAAAGAAACTGGGGAAGAACAAGACAAATGCATGTGATAAATGCAGATTGAGTATAACCCAGCAGCCCAAAGTTTAAAGCAAACATGGTGAAGCCGCATTTAGCTGTTATGCTGAAAGCAAACGGAATGTGCAAGTGTAAATACATTCCTTCCATACCTTTGATTTACATTTGATTAAAGTTTTTTGCACAATTTTTAAAATCGATTTCACAGATTAGTCTTTTAGTAATTTCAGAATCCTACTTTTCTTTTTTTTTCTTTTAAATAATGTGTTCAATGTCAATTATTTTTATTTTCTATTTCTGAATGTCATTACGTGCTTTGTTTTTAAATGCTTTTAGGTGCGTCCTTGCTTGTGTGAAAGCACACCGAGTTGCCTTGTGTATGAACTGTGCTATATCAATAAAGCTGCCTTGCCTTGCCTAAAGGAGACTATAATGCAAACAAAAAACACTTTACTATATATCACTAGTGATGCTGGTGCCTAATACTGGAAGAATTGGTATTGATTTTATTCTAAATGAAGTAATCACAGTATCACAGATGCAAATACTGATGCAGATACTGTCTGATGCTTTGTAATAGATAAAGTGAATGCATCATCATATTGCTAAATCTGAGTACGACATCTTATTTGAATGATTAATTAGTTGTAATAAGGACAGAAAGTGGCCACAGCTTGATTTTTCAAGGTTTTGTTCCAAAGCAATAGAACAGTAACACAACAATTTTTCTCTATTCATAAATACAAAGTATGAAAAATACCTGACTAAACAAGTTAGATGGCCATTCATTCAATAAATAAATAACAAAATAAAACTAGCTGTCAGCATACCTGCCCAAAACGATTTTGGTTTACATTCCACCAGTTGAGCAGCCCTGCTGTTTATTAAATTTAGCTCCACTCCGAAGATCGGGATTAGTCACAATAATGGATCCTTTAAATCTGGCTATTCTGCAGGGAGTCCAAATGTGATTAAAAATGCTTGATTAAGTGGGCTTTCTTTGGCGTAATTCATCTCTTTGTGCAAGTGCTAGGTGCTTTGTTTCATGGCAGAATGCAGCCATGGCGGCTTCCATTATGACATACAATCCGCGGCTTTAGATAAAGGGCCACCTTTACGGTAAATGAGGTACCCCAAATGAAAGTTAAATATAAGGATTTGTGCATTTTGTCTGCTCACTTTGTTTTAATTTTAAGCATATCCAGGTGAATTATTTTGAAAGGAGATAAATGCCTCACAGAGTATGAAAATATTCATTTGATTTCTCCTTATTAGTTTCAACACTTTTGTTTTGTTCTGCAGTCATACACTAGATTAAGAATGCAGGCCACATGGATTTAAAGGTAAATGAGATTACTTGCCGTGGTCCTGGGCATGCCACAAACAGAATTGCTTTCTGCCCGTGGGCTTCATCCATGTTGCCCCTGGTAAAAACAGCAATTTCTTGTCACATGAACCCACATCAGACACCAAACAAGACTAATAAATTATTTTCTGTGTTTGTTCGTTTGCAGCCTGAAGCAGCAACAGCAGTGAGAGAACGAGATGGAGTCAGCCGACGTCCGAAATCCTGCCATACGTCCGAAACTGAACAGTGTGCGAGTGTGTTTGTGTGTGCGACTGTCCAAGACGTCCGTCCACACATCTGCATCATGCACGTGTGGGTTATTTAATTGTTGTCACCTAAAATGATATCTCTCGAGATTTATTTGAAACCGAAGTGTTTGACAGGAGTTGTACACAGACAGCCACCAGAGGCTATGTGGCTGTGGACTGCCATATATAATAATAATAATAATAATAATAATAATAATAATAATAATAATAATAATAATAATAATAACAATAATAATAATAATAATAATAATAATAATAATAATAATAATAACAATAATGAAAATAACAACTCGTGTGAAACAATCCTGGATTCTAACGATGTCAATGCCCAGAATGTTACTTCCAGTTAAGCATAAAATATTTATACACTGGCCAAATGTTCAGTTAAAGTGATTTACTTTTCTATAAATGAGTGTTTTTGCACAAAAAAAAAAACAACAACAAAAAAACAAAAACATTTTGTTTGTTTTTTGCGAATATCTATAATCTATAAATTATTCATACCCTTTGTACACGCATATCCAATGACCAAAATGTATACTGGATTGAAATGTTCTGATATTTATGCAAAGTGTGTGTGGTGGTCACAGATGTTTATTTACTCAAATGCAGACGTGGAGAAGAGTCCAGTTTACGTTGTCTAATTAGTTTTTTTTTTTTTTTATAAAAATATTTAATTCATTTCAAGTGACATCGGAGTTTAAATACTGTAAAAAGGACTATTGTCATTTAAATGTACTGGGATAGGCTGCAAATGGGAACTTGGTGAAGCAGCATGTAGCTTTTTACTCAAGGTTATGTGTGTATGCTTTGTTCCAAATAACTGAACTAGGGATTTCCCATTCAAATTTTTGCACCAGAGTCTGAGTCACTTAATCTTGAGTACCTGCTCATACCGACCCCGATTCGATACCTCGGCAATACAGAGGGGAATATTTTTTTTAAAATATATTTAAATATTGTGTATTCAATAAACTAAACTCTAAAAAATTGAATACCAGAAATTCTACTTGGTGCAGTAAGCAAATAAAGGTCTTCCTAAATGGTCAGTCAGTGAATCAGTTTGATACATTGCAACATTGTAGAATTAAAACTAGAGCGCTTATGAGATAGTTTCACATTCAGTCCTAAATCAAAACATAAAAATCCCATAATCCCGGTGTTGCGGAATATAAACCAACTAGACTAATATGGAAATGAACAGAAGTGCTATCCAGCAGTTACAGAAGGCCAGCTTATGTTTTAATAGTTTTTGTGTAATGTAATTCTCTTACTGTGAGTTGGCTAAAAGTGACGACATTAAATAGCACCTTTGTTTTAGCTCCTATTTTGTCTATCAACTCACCTCGTAACACTACCTAAGATGTTGTTTCCTTTTTTTGGTACATATATGAAGAAAAAGGTGCTGTACAACCAGGCTATAAAAGTTGCAGTTTAAATAAACAAGAATTTTTGTGGGATCTCATAACTTGTATAGATGTGGTTTTCTGCCCCTCTTCTTTTCCACTCTACCACACAAACACAAAATCTTTACAGAGTGCACTGTATAACTAAGATTTTATTTTTATTTTTTTTTACCTGATATCAGGATCTACGTGAGTAAAATAGCGCGAATGCTTAAGTAATGTAAAATATGGGCAAGGAAAAACACCTGAACACGCGTGACCCTAATAAGGACAAGCGGCATAGAAAATGAACGACTGATATATATATATATATATATATATATATATAAAGAAGTATCACAACCCCCCCCCCCCCCCAAAATAAATTGTCATCAGTATTCCTTAACACACTAGTTTTTGCCACTTTCGTTCTAGACTCAATCAAGACATTCATTTGAACTCCTCATTTGGCCAGGGTATGAATAATTTGTTTTGAACCGTATATTAAAATGATGGCCATAGAACAGCATTTAATATTGAAGTTATCAAGCGGTCGAGGGTGCCAAGTGTTTGGACAGTGATCCAATATAAATTTTTCGGCTCCTTCTTACACCACACAACCACTCAGGCCCATTCTTTCAAAACCCGAGGACAAGAAAAGCCCTAATGACCTCAGCTTGCATGAAAAGTTATTTTTGTGTGACAGCGACTACGCAGGACGGAAGGAGCTCCAACCAAACCATTGATCGATAACCATCAATGAGGTGATTCTGAAGTATCAAATGCTGCCTTGGATTGATGACAGCAGACAAAAAGCAGCACAAAAATGACTTTTCAGTTTTTCAACTGGACGCTCATGTCGAAGATAGTGAAAACATTCCTACAGAGCTGAATATTGATGTCAAGCAGTCCGGAGGCAACAAAAATTCTCCTGGTCTGTTGTAAAGGGCAATGTCTATTCTAACTTTTTCTGTTGCTAGAGCCAGAGGAAAAACATCACTTGCAAATTATGTAGCAGTCAGTGTGTAATGATACTGTATCTCCATGCATGGAAAATATTGCTTTCACTTGCTTCTTTTTTGTTCTTTGTGTAAATTGCTTGCACATTTTGGCAATAGTGCTGCTCTCTAGTGTTATAGCTTAATAATGCATTATGGCTCACACCTCAGCAACAAAGATGGCAAATTTTAGTACAGATTCACCAGTTTCTTTAAAAAGTCACACCTTTTGATACCTGAACTGTCAACATTGTGTAAGTCCTCTTATCAGAGTGTTTGTAAAGTGAATTTTGAATTGTTCGTAGCACTTTAAGAGGGGTAAAGTCTCCGCTTTCCTGTGCTGTTGCTACACTGGCATTAGCCAATGGTAGAGTGGAAGGAAGAAACGGCACAGCACTACTAAGCTAGTATTCTTTGTTTTCGAACAAAGTCTTTTTCACTTGTTTTTATTTGTGCATTCTGTGAGAGAAGAATGAACTGCAAATGACCTACTGTAATTAGACAGCGTTCCCTGGACGATTGAAAAGACTGCTTAGATGCGGGAAAAGAAAAAAAGAAAAAGAAAAAAGTTTTGTATAAATAAGCAGTAGCTTCAAGTCTGTGTATTGAGATTTACGAGAGTTTTGTATTTATATTGTTTATCTGCACTAAGCCACCGGGTGATGAGGGAAATGTGTTCTTATTATTGAAAAATAAATATGCTGACATTGATATGAGAATAAAATGACTTTTGAGTGTGTAATGGAGAATGACTGCACTTAACACCACACAGGGGATTTGGGGAATGAAACTGGTGGAATAAAAAGTAATTTTTAAACTACAGAAAATTACACACATTCTGAAACATCATGATAGTGCTGTGGATTTTTTTCTTTTTCTACAGAGCATGTTAATACCCTATGGCATAATGGAAAAACAAGTTTTTAGCATTTAGCCTACATGTACATTTAAACGCACTAATGTAATTTATTATGCATTAGTACGTGATTAGGTATTACTACATTCGAACGAATAAACAGATTTGCAAATATGCTTGGAAAGGAAAATACAATTTGTTGTTTATTCCAAGAATAAACACTACAAAAACACTTTCACGGAACCAAGGAATAATAGAGTAATGAAAAAACACTTGCAAAAGGCAAGGAGGGTACAATTAAGAAAAAACGCTTGCAGTAGGCAAGGAAATAGAAAACAGTAAAATCGCTAATAAACACAAAAAAGCTACAACAGAAAGCGACGTGGATAACTTACACGTGGAAAAACTCGAGCTAATGCCAATGGACAGGAAGTGCAAAACTGGAGTGCAGAGTTCGCTTGGACAAGACGATGAGCAAGGAATAATCTGACAGTTCGGTACCCTTCCGGAAGTCTCTTTTAAAGTCCACTCATTGTTAATGTGTTGCAGGTGCGTGCTTCGAGGGGAACGCCCCCCACTCACTCTGGCACAAAAAAATAAAAAAAGAATACAGCACAACAAGACAGAGCCGAACCATGACAATTTTCAAGTATGTGTAAACATATTCACAAGTATAATCAAATGTATTTGCTATTCAAAAAAAATGTTTACTCCACATTGGCAGTTCCACACTTCTGGAGTAATTCACATTTTAAATGTTTTCCCTGTCCACTTCTCCACTACGATGAAATGCTCAGACATTAAATAAGACGAAACTATGCCTCAAAGTAACAGATGGTGAGAACATCACAGTTTCAGGCTTTGTTGTACTCCAGAACCAGCTCATCGTTTTCAGAATACAGAATAATTAGTCCTTTTGATTGTTTTGTTTTTTTTGGGTGGAGACATCAACAAATTCACTCAAAAATAAATCTACTCCAATACAAATCCCTACGGTAGTAAATGAATTACATGAACAACATTAGACTGAGGCGCCGCTAATTAAGGGTCTTAAAGGAAATAACAGTATCTTATTTGGCTTCATGTTTATTTTATTCCCACTTATGTGTACGAAGTATGTGTTGACAGACACAGTTCTGGCTTGTGCACCCGCCAACAAAAAAATAAATAAAATAAAAATAAGGAAAATAATAATAACAATAATAATACCAAATGGAGGGGGTAAAACTTTTAACATGTGCATTGTTTTCCTATAATCCCATATGCCATATGTGTTTCTCAAGCAACTACTCTCTTAACCTTTTTTATATTTTGAAGCCTCATTTTTGCCATGATGGATTGTGAGTGGGATGGTGGACCGAAATGCAGGAATCAAGTGCAATGCGTGGTACTTTTATTAACCATAGGGAGAAAGGTGAGCAGACAACCAAGACTGGATGGGACATGACTGGACTTGTTGCCATGACTTGACGGGACATGAGCAGACTGGTTGCCGTGACTGGACGGGAAGTGAGCAGACTGGTCGCCATGACTGGAACGAGTGTGATGTCACAGGACCTGATTTACCTCGACTTGACTTGCCGTGGAGTGGCTATGACTTGGCTGTGACGAGGACAACTTAGCTGTGACAATGGCTACTTGGCTGTGGCGATGACTTTGGCTGTGGCGATGGCTTGACACACGAACTTTCACACATTACAGACAATACACCCACACTGACTGAACAAACACAACAGACCAAGGCCCTGCCCAGACGGAAGCAAAGCCGGCTTCGTTTCTCAAACATATCTCGTTCACACAGAAGCATTTCAAGACTTGCGTGTGTCCAAAAGAAGACGCTGAGGACGTTTAACGGCTGTAATGTATATGCCAAGTCTGGAGTGGCGCTGTAGCGCAACCACAGGGAGTTAACGGAAAGCGTAGAAGAAGAACACTTTTTTTTCTAACTTTATTGCAATCTACAGAACAAACATGCCTTTGCATGTATCGAATCAACATGAGAAAGACAATCACAGGAGAAATGAATAAAGAAGCAAAATATTTTGCTGCAAAAGCATAAGCAAGCTAAGGAGGCTGCGCAAAATGACTATGACACCGCTATCCGCCATTGTTGTTGACAGACTGACGGTTCACGCGCAGTCACGCAAGAATTGCCGCATACGTCATCAAACTGCGACAATGCGTCATCGAGCTGCGACCATTATGTCATCACTAGAGGAGTATCCTGCATATGGTGTCCAGATGAACGCGTACGGGGCTGTTTTGAAATCTTTCCACTCTGGAGCTCGGTTTCAAAAGTGATCGGTTCCAAGCTCTGAAACCGCGCCATCGTGTGGACGAATGGCCTAAACGGTAAGAAACTTGTGAGGATACATTGAAACTGGCTTTCGTGTGGACGGGGCCTAAGTACACCAACACTAATGAGACACACCTGGGGAAGAGAAGACACACACAGGTGAACATGGTTAGACATAACGAGACATGGGAAGAAACCAGGAACACAAAACACCAACCACAGACAAAAACAACAAAAACACCCTTAACAAACAAAAACCCCACCCCCACAGAACCGAAACATGACAATTTTTTGTATTTCTTAGTGTTAATCATCATGGATTTATTATACAACAGTCAACATAAGAAGGTCTCATTCCCCTCACAATGAACACTTATTGGTGATTCTATAATCCAGGAAATTGGCTTCTGAGTTTTAAATATGCATTTAGTTTGGGTCAAACATTTAAATACTGTTTTATACATGTAATACTAACCAGACATTTTATTGTGGACATTAAGACTGACTACTGCGATAAAGGTTTGTATGTTATTTCTAAAATTTCTAATGTCACAACTTGCTTCGACATCAGTGACTTTCTTGTCCCTTAAAAAAAAAGGGGCAAGTAATGTAATCTAAGATGAAAGTGGAAGCAGACGTGGCGGTGCATGCGAATGGAGGAAACCTGGGATGTGATTTGTTTTGAATATAAAAATGCGGCAAGCATTCTGGAAGATTAGAAAAAGTATATTCCGCTTGTTTCCAAATGAGGGAACTGCTTCAAAGCTTGGCGCTAGCAGCAGCGTTTCCATGGTAACGCCGCCGATGCAGAAGACTGAGGACGATCGGCTGTGGCGCGTCGCAGACGCCGTGCGCGCTTTCAATAAATGTTGACATAAAGAACACAATCACCTGCCAGTAGGACGGAGCTGCGGGATAACTGAATGACGTGTTTACTAATGCTCTTATATTTATTTTGAGTAAAACAAGAGCGATGAAAGGAGCGAGGGGAACTCAAGGAAGGAGGAGATGCTGCGCCAACAGGAGATGCACTGAATAAAAGATTCAAACTGGTATCATATCTTTTGCACTGTTCCATCCAATTAATGTGTATCATAAGTAAGGGGGGTTAGAATACAAGGTCAACCCTCCGGTTAGCCCACAGTGGAGTAAAGTATCAAGTTCATTTATATTGATGATCTCAGGTGGGTAAATCCCTGTGCAGTTGCAAACATGCAGGTAGTCTCGGTGCTGCATGTTCACACAATTACCTTTGATAAGTGATCAATGCTTTCAGACTAATAATAGTATTAAAGGGTTTGTAACAAATGCCATATTTTACTTAAAAAGTTGCCAGGGTCGTTTATTTACTCAGCTGCAAATGGGGATGTTAAAATTGCATCTAAATTGAGCTATAGTATTAATCTTTCAATGTTCGTTATTTGTTCAAAACAAAAATTATGTAAAGACATTGGGTGGAATAAATAAGTCATGCTCATCGCAAAAAAATAAACAACATGTCATCGACAAGGCCACATTTATCAAATTTAAGAATTTTATACTGGGAGGATATTTTTTATGTGTTGATGTGACGTTTTGCTGATTTGCTTGAAGACAAAGTATTCAAGAACAACATTGAGTACTGATTTACAACAATGTCCAAACATACACCAGTTCAAAATGAAATAAAAAATTAAAATTTTGGGAAATATAGGGAAGAAGTGTTTTTCAATGAAAAGTAACATTGGCTGATGTTATTTATTATTATTATTATTATTATTATTATTATTATTATTGTTGTTGTATTATTAGTAGTATTGTTGAATACTTTGTCTTCAAGAACAACATTGAAGAGTTTCTGTACATCTGTATGTGGAGTGAAAATTTGGAACAGGCTGAAATTGTTTAGTGTCTCAGTAGGTGCTGCTGTTCTGGTTAGCAACAGGGTTCAAATGAACACAATAAATTGTTATTACATCTTTTAAAACAAATGTAGGACCACTCATATATATATATATATATATATATATATATATATATATATATATATATATATATATATACTGTATATAAACTGCAGACTACAAATTTCTTTCAAATTTTTACAGTTTTTAAAAGAAAATAGAGACATATTTGTTATGTTTGTGATTTTTGTTTGTTTGTTTGTTTGCTTTGGAATGGTAAGGTTATTTTAAAAAAAAGACCTTTATTCTAAATCATATGTACAACTTTTGGAGGATTAGCAGACACCAAGATGTATAAATCTATCAAGTGGATAAAACTGCAGCTACTGTCTTTTTTTAAGGGATAGAGCCATTTATTTGAAGTGGATGGCACACCTAATCAAGAAACCGTGATCAATTGGCCTAAGGGTCACTCATTCAGGAAGTCATGTTAGTAGATTAATTACAGTCTCCTGACTGTGACCGTCTGCCACTGCATAATTAAAAGAACATATTTAGTTTGAAATGTCAGTATGTTTTCAGTTGACATTTCCCAGGAAGGATGTGGCTCAAGGGTGACGCAAGCCAAGCATTCTTCCTGAGAAAAGGAAATAACAGTTGCTATCTCTTGATGATTGTAAGATGCACAGTGAGTCTCACATCCTGTTGAAGAATCATGACCTGCAACTGAGACAGAGCTTTCTGACACATTTTGCTCAGGAAGACCTTTTCATTATAATCTGCACAAATTCAACATTGCGCCAATTTCATTTTAGCACCAGAGAATGATGACAGCGCTTCCACCATGTACAAAAATCACCACCATGTCATCAACAGTTTAGCCTCTGCGTGTCTGTGTCACAATTTTTACAGCCTATTTTGCATAATGAAATTACCTCCTACAAGCCACACAACTTAATCTTAATTGTTCATTTAGAGGATAAAGATAATTTTATGAAGAAATACTCACTGCTAACCTTCAGAAATATATATATTAAAAAAAAAGGGGGGGGGGGGGTTCATGTTTAAATTCAGCTGTGAGTGTAAACGTAAACATGTTATTAAAATCCACTTTTAATCCAAAGGCACACTATACTTCAAAAGCACAGAACTTTGAAAACCTCATTTTCCAGCTATCCTAAAAGTCAAAGACAAATTGCAACCATGACTGGCTGTTGCTGCTGACAATGTTGATGCGAGCCCAAGTGGGACAGTAACAAACAATTTCCACTTCGCTACCCCTCTTTACACAGCATGTTCATTGTCAGTCCCTGTCAAAAAGCATTGTCCACACGTCCCAGCCCTCCTCGGTTCAAGCCCACAGCCTTGGCTGGCATTTGAGACGATGGATGGAGCTTGGCGGCATGAAACGGCCAACAAAAAACTAACAAAAAACAAATACATATTGTGCTAATACTTGCAGACAAAGATAAGATGTCCGATGGCAGCAATTGTGATGAGACCATTGGTGCAAGCTCGGAGGCCTTAGCGGTCTTCAGGACCCAGGATTAAATAATTATTTGATATTATTATTTGGCATTGCAGCCAAACTTGTGTGTGTGTGTGTGTTTTAGTCCAAACACACAAAAAACAAACAAACAAAACATGTACAGGGGGTCCAACAACCAGCCATATGTTCCAATCATACCTTGAGGGACTGAAATAAACCCAACCAGTCCAGGGTGGACCCCACCTCCCACTCAAAGTCAGCTCACCCTCGATCGATTCTAATGAGAATAACCAAAGGATGGATGCTGTATCGCAATTCGAACTCTACTGTATCGCTTACCTGCCTAACCAGGTCAGTGCTTTCATCTATTCTCAGCACAATCCAATATAAATATTTTGTTGTTATACAAGGTCAAACAAAACTTCTACGATAGTACTACGGTTAAGTAGAAGCCACCGTGTCTGCCTCTGGGACCAAGGCCGGAGTCATTATGTAACTGCATGATAATAAAATTTAATCATGTATAAACAACTCTGACAGAATATCCACTATTTTTAACCTTAATTTCGGATGAAGCCAACAAGACTGTTTCTCCACTCACGCAGACGTTGTTTTGCTTCTGCAATAATCCAAATGTGTCTCTCGCTGTATTTCAAATGAGGACGCTTTGCCAAGTGCTTTTCGCTGTTGCTGCTGCTGCACGGCTCGGGAGAGGAGCTTTAATTAAAATGCTGAACTGACACCTTCACTGTGGCATGCTGGGCGTGTGTATGCGCGTGCATACGTACGTGCGTGTGTTTGTCTACGTGGTGTGTGCGGCTGTAAGGCACAGGTGGGTTATCTTGCATGCTGATGTGTGTGTAAGTGTCTTAGTTTTGATATATTGCAACTTTTGAGTGTGTGTGTGCGTGTGTGTGTGTGTGTGTGTGTGTGTGTGTGTGTGTGTGTGTTTGCCTTTGTGTATTATGAGGACATGTCACCTGAATACACGCAACACTGCGAGGACATTTTGAATTATGAGGACACAGCCCATGTCCTCATAATTCATTCAATGCAGAAGTGCTTCTAGGGCTGTAGAAGGCTTAAATCCAAAGTTTTAGCCAATGTCCTTGTAAACCATAATTACATGAATTTGTGTATTTTTGTGTATTTGATGACGCCCCCTGTAGGAAGGTCCTCGTAATGCACCACTTCATGAATTATTCACACCAGTGTAAATTTCACAGCATTTGATTGGCTGACCGTCACCTGTCCCCACAATTACGCACATGTCCCCATAATTCAGTTTTTTCTCAAAATGCTGTGTATTGTGAATGTTTGTCTGTAGACGCAGAGCCTTTTTTTTTTTTTGCAGCCACCAATTCCTAAGTAGATAAATTAAATAATGAAATACACTATGACATTTAATTATATATTTCAGTATTTAATTCTTGCAGTGGTTGTTTATTTGAAAATATACAATGGTTAACAGCTGTTTATCACATCACTTTGAACAGCTGGAGGCAGAGACAGAGAAACTGTCAGTGCCGTATATTGATTCATCATTTAACATCCCACCCTGCCTTTACAATGTAACATCTTTCTGTACACCAGTGGCCAAATGTTTTGAGAATGACATTGATTTTCTAAAAATCTCCAGTGCTGACTTATTATTATTGTTTTTTTATGATGGCAATTTGCATGTACTCCAGAATGTTATAGTGATTAGATGAATTGCAAAGTCCCTATTTGCCATGAAAATTAAAGTAATTTCCTTTAGTGACCTTACAAACTTTAAGTGAAGAAGGCTTCAGGGCACCCAAGAAAATCCAGCAAATGCCAGGACTATCTCCCAAAGTTGATTCAGCTGCGGGATAAGGACATCACCACCAGTGTAGAGCTTGCTCAGGAATGGCAGTAAGCAGGTATGAGTGCATCTACACCCATGGTGAGGGAGTAAGACTTTTGGAGGATGGCCTGGTGTGACCAGTGAAAAGGGGATTCCATAAATACAGACCAAAATAAGAAAAAAAGAGTTGAAGTTATTTTCTCTGATTAACCCCCTTTCCAAATGTTTGGGGCATCCGGAAAAATGCTTGTCTGGAGAAGAAAAGGTGAGCGCTACCATCAGTCCTGCTTCATGCCAAAAGGAAAGCATCATGTGACCATTCATTTGCAGGGTTGCTTCTCAGCCAAGGAATTGGGCTCGCTCACAATTTTGCCAAAAAACACATGCATCCATTACTAAAGTATAGTACTAAAACATCCTCGGACAGCAACTGTATGACAGCAGCAAGGTTATTTTATTTACTAAAGCAAAAAAACATTTTCGTTAATGAAAAAAAAAACCTTTTTAAAAAACTGAAACTGAAATCACATTTTATGATTACAAAATGATCTATAATTCTAGCAATAATATCCTTTGTTTTCGTCTGTGGTAATTCATTTAATATATGAGCCTTTGGGGTTCATTTTAAATGTGATCTATTTTTTTTTATTGACACTGTAAATCATAGAACAATAGCCACTCTTATCAACAAAGTTCATAATCCAACGACTGAACCAATTTGTTGATTTGAACGGGATTTATTATATTGCCCTGAGTACGGAAGTGACGTCATCTAGCAGCCCCGATAGAGAACCGCCCCCGGCTCTATTTACTTCACGAGATGTGATGGCGTGTAGCTGTGCTAATGAGGTAGGTTTGAAGCTCGAATTTTTCCTGTTGTTGTTGGTCGCTTGTGTACATTGCTCCCTCTTTCGCGAAAATGATTTATAATGCAAGTCCAGTGTAAGTGCAGCTAAGCTTACGTTAGCATACCTAACCATCTGTTGATTATGATGGATGCAGCTAATTATTTAGAATTGCTACGCTTCTGTTAGCGACGGTTAGCATAGCAGAGCTAACCGTCTGTTGAGTAAGATGAATGCTAATTGCAATTTTTAAGAGGAAATCAATAACAGGCTGGTTTTTGATGTGAAAATATACAATGGCTTAGTATTACCAGTACAGTATAAATGAAGTATTGGTAAATTGCTGCATTTGTGTTTACTTAAATTTGTTCTTTCAATAGAAATATTTCAGTAAAGTCTGTTAGTGTTCATTACATTTAATTTATGCAAATATTTAGCAGAGCTGTGCTATCCACTGTATTTTATTTTCGTTGGCACATTTACTGCACACTGCACAGGCTATTATGGTACACTGAAAGTCAACTTCAAGACATTTGCACCAAGTTACCTATCAAACTGATTGAAACTCATTTTTTTCTATAGCTTTAGATCATTATCTTCAGTGAGACATGTCAGTCATGAGGCCACAGAGGGCAAAAGTTAAACCCAAAGAAGAGGTAGCATACTTTTCATCCTTAGGTAAAGACAAGAATGGCTTCACCATAAAATATATTAATTAATTCAAAGGTGAGTATTGGTAAAATATTCTTTAGTATGGGTCTAGTTTTCATTATTGTTATAATGAAATATTTCTGTTGTATCCTTTTTTCTTTGTAAGGTCGAGGAGTGTTCAGTTCCTGCTCCTTTCAGAAGAGAGACTTTCCTACTGAATATCGAGGAGAAGTTCTAAGCAAACAGGAACGTGAAAACAGGCTGAGAGTGTATCATGATGCCCGGAAGGTTTTCATGTTTGAATTTCGCTACAATGGAAAAACACTATGGTATGTTTATATGGTGTGTTGTCACACTTAATTTTGTTTTTTTGGGGGGATATCGTGCAAGGTTTGACAAAACATAAAAGATTAATTAAAACTCAAAAGCAAAAGTACATTCTTTTCTCAATATAATTTTTTTATTTTTTTATTTCATTTTTTACAATATTGTGACTTGTTTTTTTATTTTACTTTTACAGTTATCGTGAGTATCGCTAACCTCACAATATCATGTTAATTATCATATTGTGATTTCTTATGACATTTGGATATTGTGTCATACATGTGACATACTAGAATTACTGGTCGCACATTCATGATTACATGAAATTATATTATAGCAGTCTAGTCTTAGTAAGAATTTAATTGTATTGGTATTTTTCTATTCATCTGCCCCAGGTTTCCACTGAAGCACAACCTGATGAAGACACAGCTATCAGACTGCGCCAAAGTTGACCAGGTGACTAGATTTCTTTTTGAATGTTGTTGAAATCAGTTTTCCGAAGCAAGACATTAGTGGAGGGTGGAGATACTAGGGCTGCACAATATGTGGAAAATATCTTGCCGCACGAATGACTCATGCAATATGTGTATTGCAAAGACGTGCAACAAATGAATATTGGATTAATTGTATACTTTAGTCTGAGGCTAAGCGATATAGCCAAAAAATAAAATAAAAAGTATTTTAAACCAACCATCCAGCATTCTGCCACCACTTGTGCAAAATTACAA
>NC_141251.1:18505000-18592500 GCF_054856555.1 Leptonotus elevatus
TAACTGACACTCTGAGGACAGTGTATTTACACACTGCGAATGTAAAATAAGTTTTCAGGGCTTGGAGTTACACATACAGTCCTCATAATTCATACTCTGGTCAGGTATGGACACTCTGAGGACTGTGTATTTTCTATTAATTGTTTCATTGTGAAAAATAGACATCACCAATTTACACTAACCATTAGTGCTGACGGATTATTTATTTTTGAAATGGCAAATAAAATGTGTTTGCATTCACAGTACTTTAACCTATTCATTGTTCTGTATGTACTGTAACTGTGTAAATGCACAGGTACAGACTTGTGTGTTACTAAGAATTGAATTTTATATGTATTTTTCTCTTCATGTGTACCAGGTTTCAACTGAAGCACAACCTGAAGACATAACTGAAGACGTAGCTGTCACAGACCAAGTTGACCAGGTGACGAGATTTCTTTTTGAATGTTGACGTTGAAATACATTTTTCAGAAGCAAGACGTTGGCACAATATATAAAAAAATATCTTGTCGCACGAATGGCTCATGCAATATGTGTATTGCAAAGACAAGCAACAAATGAATATTGGATTGTATACTTTAGTCTGACTTTGACCAATCAGAGACTACCTTAATTGCGCATCGCCATACGAGAAACGTATCGAGGGGCATTACTAACAAAAAATAACTTAATTGGATAAGATTAGATCACAATGAGCTTGTTTATTTTTCCGGATTATCGTGTATTTTTTTTCATTGGATTATAAAAATATATAGCTATAGATAGATCCTTTTTTTTTAGGTCCATGTTCAATGTCAAAATAATCTCCATTACTGTATAAAACACCCATGTCGCATGTTTTGTCAATACTGTGCAGCCCTCACAGATACTTAGTCCTCACAATGTTATAGTTGTGAATAACTGACACTGAGGACAGTGTATTCATACACCGTGACTGTAAAATAAGTTTTGAGGGCTTGGAGTTATTATACAATTCATACTCTGGTCAGGTATGGATTCTCTGAGGACTGTGTATTTTCTTGTTTTTGTTTCATTGTGAAAAATAGACGTCACCAATTTACACAAACCTGTAGTGCAGAAGGATTTATTTATTTATTTTTGTAATGGCAAATAAAATGAGTTTGCATTTACAATACTTTAACCTATTAATTGTTCTGTATGTACTGTAACTGTGTAAATGCACAGGTACAGTCGTGTTACTAAGAATTGAATTTTATATGTATTTTTCTCTTCATGTGTACCAGGTTTCAACTGAAGCACAACCTGAAGACATAGCTGAAGACGTAGCTGTCACAGACCAAGTTGACCAGGTGACGAGATTTCTTTTTGAATATTGATGTTGAAATCAGTTTTCAGAAGCAAGACGTTAGGAGTGAAGAGTGTAGAGTAGATGCTAGGGCTGAACTATATAACTAACAAATATAATCACAACAATTTTTTATGCAATGTGTATTGCCAAGACGTTCAAAATATTGTATCCAACAATAAGCTTGTATGGGACTAAAATTCCTACAAGTCAACATTAAAAATATCTCAAATTGAAGATTTGTTGGCAGTTTGGTGATTTGGATTATGCACTGTAGTGATCTTTTGTTCCCATTAATTTATTTATGGTGGATTTTAGAGATGAACTCGCTATCAATTTTATTTTATTTTTTTAAACAGAAGTGTAAACATCAGGTAGTTAATTTACTTGTATCAAGCTTGGATAAATGTGCTTTATGTTTTGGACCTTTCGCTGCACTAGAATGGACTGGCATGATGGGTATTTTATCTTCTGTGTTATTTGTATCTGCAATGGATCTTTGTTTCACGCAACCAGAATTAATAGTGCAGGCATTTTCATTGAATGAATATAATTTAGTCAAGAGGATAAATTATGACCCATGTTTATACCTTTATCTTTAGTTGCAAGCAGCTAAATGTTGAGCAATTGTCTCAATCTTAACGACTGTCTGACTCGGTAAAATAGAAAAGTCTACTGTAACTGAAGGACTGTATCACACAATATCTGTTTTAGGGGCAATGCCATAGATTAAACATATTAACTATCCCTCTTGTTAAATGCTTCATCTCATCTTTCGAATAAATGTGACTAGATTTATAATAATCTTTAGTATGTGCACAAACTTTAGGTTCTAAATGCTTTTCTAGTTTGCTCCAGCATCTGGCACATATCCCGTTTAAAAAAAATGCAAAACTGCTTGATGATGAAGACCTTTGGTAAATTAACTTTAGCACATTAGCCCATCAATGGCGGGAGCTACTTCTGCCGCGAGCGCTCGACACTTTTCTCAAGCTTCTACTTCGAGTGTAACATCACTAAGTAACAGCGAAGTAAAGCTAGTAAATATTTATGACCACCCGCCAAAATGAATTTTAACCCGCATATGGCAGGTTAATTTTAGAGCCACTGTATATATGCATAAGTATGTGTGCATCTACTGTATAAATGGATATCATTGCTGTCCTGTGAAAAACACGTTTCCATTTTTAGGTCGCGGGCTGCTCTCCGGTAGCTCCTATGGTGGAAGTGTTTTTCACAGAACAGCGACAATATGTGTATGTATGTATGTATGTAATAATTGTTTTCGTTTAAAAAATTAGGTTGCTGATGTATCCAGTTCAAGTGAGGATTCGTTAGCAGAGGAATATGTTCCAGATTCTCACAGTACTTCGGACACTTCCTACATTGAACCTGTTTCAGAAATTCAGAAATCCGAAGGTATTTCAGGAATGAGCTATGAGAAAACTGCTCATCCTTTAAGATGAGAGGTAGTCATGTTTTAAAGAATAAAATGTTCAATGTTCACTGACTCTTTTGCATCTGGTTTCATGTCGAGCTTATCCATTACAAAGCTGTGTTTGACCTAGATAACCTGTTCACATAAGAAGCAGTTTTATTAACATACCAGTTTCAGTCTGTCCTAAAATTGTAAGTTGTAACATGAGCACCATGTTAAAACTTACAATTTTAGGACAGATCAGGTATGACTTTGCATTTCACAGTATTGTTATGTACAACAATGTGTCCTTATATCAGGTAAGTCATTACACATCAATGCCATTTTAGTTTGTGTAAAGTCAGAATGCCAGAACTTTCAAATCACTTCAGTGACATGGTTGCTGTGTGTTGTGTAAACTTTGTCCTTGTAATGTGAGTTGGTCCTCATAATTACCATTTTTGCAATGGGCGTGGCTTATTTAGGTCATTATCTATGTCCTCACAATTACGGATTTTTTCAGGTTTTTCTTTTTTTTGTGTGTTGAGTTTTTTCAAGTTTTGAAGTGAAATTGTCCTGGACAACCCCAAAAAAAAATTTTGGGTGCAAGTCCCATCTCTCTGGCATTAGCAGAAAGGGGTGTCCCTGTAATACACAATTAAACCGGTTTGGAAAAAATGTCCTCATAATACACAGAGGCAAGTATGTGTGTGTGTGTGTGTGTTTTGCACCATCCAAACCCTTTTCACCATCTGCGGACAAATAATTATTTGCTCTCAATTAAATTTGAATTGGCTAAAAAAATGCACATCTGAACATTACTTTTTATGACAGAAATAACTACTGAACCGTGTTATGCCGCGCACTCATTGTTCTGTAACAATTGGAAAAACCAAGAGTTGTATTTTTAGTTTAGTTTTTGCAAGAAAGAGCAGTGACTGTACAGAGCAGCGTACTTTGTCTTTTGACTAACACTGCAGCCACTACTAGTAAACACTGACACGTCTCACGATCACAAACATACATATTTATGGCTAGACCCTACTTGGAATATAAATTACCATTCAAAAATAACCTTAAATCACGTGCCACATGCTAATTTACCATTACATTTTATTTACATTACACATGACAAAAATACTGTATACTACATGTTTGAAAATAATTACTGGAAAAAGTACAAAGACTGTATGAGTATTGAATTGTGGAGAGATAGCAAGTCATTTTTCGACATGTATTTTATTTAATTCTTTGGATATGGCTACAACGTGGCCCAGTGACACACTTGAACACCAGGCATTAGTTACCACTCTCCAACTGTTAAAAAAAACAAAAACACTTCAGTTGCTTTTCACCAGTCTTGCAACTACCCCCTTTTCTGACAAGCTAGCTAGCCAGCTAGCTTCCTTAGCTAGCCGGCTTGCTGTCGTCAAACTCCATCCTGATAGCTCAAGTGGACGACTCTGCCATGTCCTGCCTATTCTACTCCAAATTTGACTCTTTACCATCTGTCATGCAGTGGTTGATCCTGCTTAAATTTCTCCTCTAACGTTGCCTCCATTCCACCAGCTTCAGTTTTAGCACTGCCGTGTCGCTTAGCTACCAGATGCTTTCTCGATGTGGCGTGCTTTCAGTACATTCAGCGAGTTTGATTTTGAAGTCTAATTTTATATATATTTATTATAATAATTTCAATTTAGCATTTTATTATGTGTCAAATTAACAAGACAATTATTGTTTAGCTACACGGTCTTTAAATAGAAATATACCACAGTAACTTGAAGGTACTCTTGAACAATATAACTACTGATCGTAGGCAATGTAGACAGCAACATATGGGAATACATCCAGGTACGTTCCACACATCTAAAGTAAAATGTGCATAAAGTGGGTGAGGCAAGTGAGACAGCATTTGGCCTAATCCTGTATGTATCTGGGCCTACACTCAGGAGGGGGACAGCCAGTGTAATAAGTGTGTCTGTCAGTTGACGACTACATCTGATGTCCCACCCCCCAAGTGACTGCTGTCATCTCAAAAACCACAGCCGGCGATCTAAATCTGTAACACACACACACAACACACACCCACCCACGCACACACACTCAACACACACACAAACCGTCTACAATCAGCTTAAATTAGTTTGTCAAAGCCAGCGTGCAGATAGTCAGGTGTCTCCCTGTCACAAACCCGCACTTTTCTCTGTGTTAAAGTTCCACCCACCATTGTCAAATCCATGCTTATGCAATTAAGGGAAACCACAATGGAAATTAGATTAAGGGTGATGATGCAAAAATGTGCAATGGCCGACATGAATTAAAGAGCATCTCAGTTTTAGTTCCATCCATTCATTAATTTGCCTTGCAGCTTGTCCTCATTATGGGCATGGGTGAGCTGAACCCTATCCCAGCCAACTTGGTGATGGACATAGTTAACTTTGGACAGCCAAGGGAGGATATATGTAGACACTGGGCCAGACCAACACTGATTAATGTTAGACACAGACTTTGCAAATGCATTAAATCTCGACAGTGCTTAAAATTTGCATTAGTGCCCACATGCCATTAAATTGTATACCCAAAAAAAGTGTTGGATGAAACTGATTCCCAAAGCAGAAACAACAAAAAAGCAACAAATTCAATTAAAAGTTTCAGCTAAGCAGAAAATTACCTTTGCAGGGACATAAAAAGGCAGCAGTTTGTTTTAATGGATCAGCATTATGTAGGAGCAAGAGGAAAAGGGGGAAGGTGGTCAAGCAGTGAAAGATTTAGCCATGTTGGATTGGGTTACAATGTAAACATTTGATCAAAAACAAAACCCTCTAAGGCATTTTTAAAGCCACAATCAATAGTGCTGTAAAGTCTGTTGACATGCAAACAAGTCTCAAAACCTGAAAACCTTTATGATAAAGATGAGTCTATTGAGCCCTGGTCTGTAGTTTACGAGCCGTGCTGCACTGCCGTGTTACGTCTTACTTTGATTGCGACAACAATAAAACCAGCTCAGTATGCTCATGTCAAAATCCAGGAATTAAATCTTTCCAGTGTGAAGCAGTTCACCATTTTAATGGGAGAATGGTTGCAAGAAATGAATCATTAAAGACTGAAATAAATTAACCATTCTCTTCCTCTCCTCACTCTAAAGCAGTCAGCACGGTGAATGGAGCAGCCCATTAATGAGCCACTGTTGTATTAGTGGACCAGATTAGATGGACGCACTGAACACTGAAAAGCACTTAGCCTTCACTCGAGGAGGAAAACGCTGGAAGTCAATATGCAGCCGACGAGTTAAGGTTAAATTACCCAGTGGTGGCTTCGCAAAAGGTAATTAGTGCTACACTGAGTTAGCTAACTGCACTAGAGTTTAGTAATTACCTGATTGTCCGGTGAATTGGTGTGGGAGATATTTAAGTTTGCTGATGTATCTACAAAGTGTGTCAGAAAGGTTCCAGGACTGTGTCGCAGAAGATCCTGGTAGAGTCAAACACACTTTCATAGCAATCATGCCCTCCTAGAAGGATTCTTCCCGGATCCTCCGCAGCATTGTCAACTAAGCCCTCTTGATCACATCTTCAAAATGGGTCCTCTTTTTGACCCCTTGAGCTTGGGAAAAAAACGTGAAGAAAAAAAATCACAGCCAGGTCAGGTAAGTAGAGAGGTTTGCACCATCACGGTGATGTTCTTCTTGGCCAGGAAGTCTCAGATGCTCAGAATATTGTTGACCTAAAGCAAATGCAGCAGGATGTCTTGGTCCACATTCTGGTTGAACCACTGACATCAATTGAAATGGAAAACTTATAGTTTAGGTGTGAATATATATTTTATTACACCAGTCCTGGAACTTTGCTGACACAATAATTAGTATAGTTTTACGTTCAAACGTTACTTCCATTTTCATCATTTTAACCAGTGTCTTGGAACAGATTGTGTTCGACCTCAGAGATTCCATGCAGTGTACAATTATTTTAGGCCACAAAGCTGGCTGTCAATCAGTGAAGGGTGAAGGACGCCATATGGCTCAGGTTCCTAAAACCTGCGGGTGGTTTGACGTCTGCACAGTTGACAGTTTTCTCATGAGCGTCACTTCAAGTGTGTCAACACAACCGAGCGAAGCCAGCAGAACGGTAAACAAAACTGCACGCGTGCATTAGTCATCCTCACACCATCCATGACAGGTGGCATCGTACGCATCAGTTTACAGCCAACATCACTGCTGTCTCAGGAAGCCCACTCGGTAAGATCAACTGAATCAAGCATGGTTTTTAATGACGGATAGATTATTTATTTACACCAATTTTAAACACGCCCAACGTTGCAGCCAAGTCTACGCGATTACTTTCTGTTTGCGCAATACACGCGGCTAATTGCCAGCATCTTTTGCCAATCAGGGCCTTTCATTTAATGATAACTGTTTGCCAACAAGCTGTAAACAGATGCATTCATCTGAAGCGAGGGGCTCATTACTCCTGAGTGCGCAAACGCGGCTCTGTCTGGCAATCTGTGTTAAACACCTGTTGCCAGTCGCCTCTTTTCATACCCTCAGTTGACCCACTTAATAGTGCAAAATTGCGTCACGTGCATGTGTGACAGGTGAATGGCTAGAATGGTATACCTCAGGAATTAGGAACTTTCAATTTAGTACAGGATACTAGATTCAGAATTTTCCCAAAATCAATTCATCAATCAGTCATTTTAGTTCATAAATCAGTGCTTTTTGTTTTGTGTAAAATGTTACTGTATATTTTGTCTTACAGCTTGGTCCAAGAAAGGTCCAGCAAGGCATGCTGGCATGACTTTACTGTGCTTAGTGTTGCTTTAAGTAAAATGTCTCTCCCAAATAAATGTCTCCATCAGAGTGATGAAAACACATGTACTGTCTGTAATTGCATCAGTCTATTAATACAAATTAAAACTACTGAGCCCATTTAAACCTCATTGTTAACCAAAAAAGCAGCACTGACGAAGGATCTCTCTCTCTCTCTCTCTCTCTCTCTCTCTCTCTCTCTCTCTCTCTCTCTCTCTCTCTCTCTCTCTCTCTCTCTCTCTCTCTCTTTCTGCTCCTTTCATTTTGCTTTAAACCCCAATTTCACTTGACATACAATATTGTGGTATTAACAGAGATGGGATAAGTACTGAGTAAAAGTACAGTTACTTGTGTAAAAAACAACTTTGGTAAAAGTAAAAGTACTCACTCTAATTACTCAAGTAAAAGTAAAAAAGTACAGGCTCTGAAATGTACTAAACGAAATGTACTAAACAAGTAGAAGTAAAAGTAAGATGACCAGATGTTTCCTCCTACGTCAATTTGAAAAATATTAGCTAATGGAGCAAAAATGGGGATACATTAGCCAATTGACTCTGACTTGTTATCAAGTTCAAATTATCCTCTGTTGTGGCAGCGTGCATTGCCCTCATATTTACAGGTTGTTCTAATCTAGCCAATTGCACGTCATATGACACGTGTCATAGAGCCAATCACAAGCTGGGATGTAGGGGACCGTGTGAAACGCTTCATATTATTGGCGGAGCAAGGATACATTGACGGCTGCTTTTTCTTCAAGGTCAAGTATTTTAATCGTTTTCATACATTTAAAAACAAAAGTAACAACCTTGTTTTGAAAATGATAATATAAAAAGTACATTTACTCTTAAAATGTAACGGATAAAAGTAAAAAGTATTCTAAAACACTGGTTTTCAGCCCCGGTCCTCGAGTACCCCCATCGAGCCTGTTTTCCATGTCTCCTACAGCCAACACAGCTGATGATCGTTATCAGGCTTCATGCAGAGCTTGCTGATGAGCTGATTGTTTTAAACACCGGTAATGGCTGTGGGAGACATGAAAAACAGGCTGGATAGGGTTACTTGAGGACTGCAGTTGAGAACCACTGGGCTAAAAAATACTCAGGAAAGTACAGAGTACTAAAAAAAGTACTCAAGTAAAGTAACAAAGTATTTGTACTTTGTTACTTCCCATCTCTGGTGATATACGTTAATATTTTTCCAAAAAGTAGTAAAGTGGACAAGTGGTTAGCATGTGTGCATCACAGTTCTGAGATTTGTAGTTCAAATCTCAGCTCTTGCCTTCCTGTGTGGAGTTTGGCATCTGCCTCAATGTTCAGTTGTGTAAATAAATGCCCAAGGTCCCAATTATGTGGTATGTTGTCTATCTCAGCAGGTTGTCTTGCTACCTGCTGACGCCAAGTACGACAACGAAATTGAAGAGGATCTTGGCTCACTGGAAGGCAGCATAACTTTTCAAAGTTAATTTTACCTTAATTCAATCAGCCTCTCCTTTTGATTTTCATACAGATGTTTGTTTGCACTTGGAAACGTTTCTCTCACAGAGCCGCATTACCATCAGTTCGGCAGAAATTAGCCGTGATCGTATTAGCCGCGTCTGCCGCTGGGCATACATGTGCCACTTATCTCGAGACGGGAGTTGTCTGTCATGGTCGCGCGAGCGCCAACAAAGGAAGATGGATGATGAAAGGTCGACGGCGGAATGCGAGGCTGCGGAACTGCCTCTCGAGGTGTTTTGCAACTCAAATGTGATGACCTCGTTTTGGCTTGTCACCATGGCCGCCCGGTCATCGTGACAGGAAGCAGGTGTCAGAGGTTAGAGGCGAGACAGCAGGATTAGCTCCGTCAGGCTGCCATGCCTCGATAACACAACCCCCGCTTCACTCCCCCAAAGGATCATGTGATCAAGGAGATGCTTTCCCATAATGCACTGTGTCATCCCAAGTACGTGCATGTCGAATAAGTCCATCCAAATTCAGCCTCCCGTGAGAGGAACCTTGCTGTGTCGCCACCTGTCTGCACCCCCCCAGTCTGAATGTCAGTGCTGTCAGTCAACCTCACTACCCCGCTCACCCCCCAACATTACTTCAGGGACCCTACTAGCGACAGATATGATGCATCAAGTCAGCTGCTGTGATTGATTCTGTCATTATATATATACAACCCAATTCCAAAAATGTTGGGACACTATACAAATTGTGAATAAAAACTGAATGCAATTATGTGGAAGTGCCCAATTTCAATATTTTGTTCAAATTTCAATATTTTGTAGAACATAGATGACAGGTCAACTGAGAAAATAATATGAATAATCACCATCTACAGTGCATAACATCATCCAAAGATTCAGAGAATCTGGAACAATCTCTGTGTGTAAGGGTCAAGGCCGAAAAATCATACTGGATGCCCATGATCTTCGGGCCCTTAAACGGCACTGCACCGCAAACTGTAAGGGAAATCACAGAAAGGGCTCAGCAATACTTCCAGAAAACATTGTGGATGAACACAATCCACCGTGTCAGCCGCCGTTGCCAGATGAAACTCTACAGTACAAGGAAGAAGCCATTTCTAAAGCAGACCAACAAGCGTAGGCGTTTCTCTGGGCCGGGGTTATTGAAAATGAAGTGTGGCAAAGTGGAGACCTGTTTTGTGGTCAAACGAATCACGATTCGAAATTCTTTGTGGGAAAACTGGGGCGCTATATCATACTGACTAAAGAGGACAAGGACAACCCAAGTTGTTATCAACACTCAATTTATAAGCTTGCATCTGTGATGGTATAGGGTTGCATGAGTGCGTGTGGCATGGGCAGCTTCCATTTCTGGAAAGGCATCGTCAATGCAGGAAGGTATATTCCGATTCGAGAACATGTGCTCCCATCCAGGCATCATCACTTTCAGAGAAAATCTTGCATTTCTCAACACGATAATGCCAGACCACATGCAGCACCAATTACAACATCATGGCAGCGTAGGAAAAGGATTCGGGTATTGAAATGGCCAGCCTGCAGTCCACTTCTTTCACTAACTGCACATTTGGCGCATCATAAAGGGGAAGGTGCAACAAAGACAGGCCAAGACAGTTGAACAGTTAGAGAGACGCGTGTTAGACAAGAATGAGACAGCATTCCTATTTCTAAACTTGACAAACAAGTCTTCTCAATCCCCAGACATTTGCAGACTTTTGTAAGAAGAAGAGGGGATGCCTCACAGTGGTGTAAATGACACCATGGAATTTAAAACAACATAGTTTTCCCTAAAAATTATACATTTTCTCAGTTTAAACTTTTGACCTGTTCTCTATGTTCTATTCTGAATAAAATGTAAACATTTGGCATTTCCACATAATTACATACATACATACATACATACATACATATATATATATATATATATATATATATATATATATATATATATATATATATATATATATATATATATATATATATATATATATATTTATATAAAACTTTTGGGGTTATGACCTGAGCTGTCCATCAATACAGCACTAACTTTCTAAAAGTTTCCGCACAAACTTGTTTATTTCTCTGCGGACCGAAAAGGTGCAAGTCACAGTATTGTGCACGCTATATAAACAACATCATTTGTCGCATCTGTCAGTTTTAACAACGCAAATTTAATTTTGTCTCCCTGTTAAGACTCCATTATTGCTGCCAAAAAACGTATCCAGGGAGACTTGGAACTTGCGTGTGTTGATGGATCAACAATGTGACCATGGAGCCAGCTGTTTGCTGTCCAGGCATACAGCAGAGTGCAGTTTGAGGGATTATGACTGAGACACACACATAGCTACTCACCAGGACCATGGATTTATGGGTGCTATGTAAAACCTGCATTTCCACATTGAAACTCACCTCCAGCATATGCCTACATTTTGTCATTAATAGTCACATACTTTACTGAGAATTTCATAAAAAAAAAAAAAAAGTAACTTTACAGTACTTACTAAATCACTACATTTTGCCTTAGTAAAGTCTGTTTAGTTATATTTGTCACAAACTGTAGAGTCAACAATGTAGACAGACAATATACTATTCTTTCTCTTCAGAGGAAAATTGCTAATATTACTGCAGCTTGCTGACTCAGTTGTAAAACTCTTACGGCTATTTCTTGCAGGTGGTCATGGCACGCAGACGGGAAGGAGCAGCACAATGTCCACTGAATTGAAGCAAAAGAGTATGGCAAAAGCTGTTACATTTTTTCCATTCCATTTAATAATGTCATTACTGTAATGTGTTTTACTAGTAAACCTAACACTAACAATAAAAGAGAACATGAAAAATAAAAAATAATTTTCAACGTACAAAAAAATAACTGTAACATTATCTTACATTTATAAAATTACTGAAGTAAATATACCGGTAATTATAGCGAAAATGTCCTTATTCGTCTGTCAATTAAGTGTTTTATTGGTATTACTGTATGTCCGTAGGTCAAACAGTCGTTTCTTCATTAGACAATACTTAGTGATCTTTTTTAAATATATTTTTTTATTTGATCTTGTATTCAACAAACACTCGATGTACTGCAACAAACAAACCATATATTAAAAACACTAAAACTAATAATAAAATTAATCCAAAATGAAATGAGGCATTACAAAAAATAAAACTAGTAAAAACTAAAACTAAAAATTAAAACTAACTGTATTTAAAATACTAATTAAAAATGTTTTAACTATCATGAAAAATTGCTATTATAACCCTGACTCACACTCATGACTGGAAATTTTGTCTTGAAGTCTTCAATAAATGTATTTATTGTTTTTTATTTATTTATTTATTTATGTATAGTGTATTTCTATCTTTTTCCGTTCTTTAGTTATCAGCGTTAGAATATAGACAAGTTTTGTCGAAATTCAAATTCCTGAAAAATTAGCTTTTTGTAAAACAAACATTTCAAGCACAACTTCGAATTTAACACTACTATTTTTTCTTTTGTGACAGCGCAAACATCTGTATAATATTTTTGTGCAATAAACCAACGTTCCAAAAAGTGCTTTTGATAACAAAATAACAGTTTATTACACATACAAATAAACAATTGACTGGTCGAACTGCATCTCTGCCGCAGCATCCAGTCATCCAGGGGTCAACGTGACCGGCAAAACGAGCCGTTAACCCCGCGTATCATCGCTTGACGGTTGCTCGTTGCGTTTGCTCGACCAACGAAGCGTCATTCCTTGACGAGCAGCAACTCGATTACCGCTGTTATGCTTTGATGAACCGATGAGGATACTTTTTTTAAAGCTAAAAAACAAACATGCAGGGTTAACTGTTTTTTTTTGCTAATCGCTTATTGTCTAAATCCTCCCCGCTGCTCTACAACACGCAAGTAGTGACAGACGACGCTCCCAGTCTCAATCTACACTTTTGGCTGATTTTATACTTGCTGCCACCTGCTGGTTGTTTCTTTTAAATAACATTGCAGTCAAGCCTATTCCTTCAGTCAGAAGCTGCGCCAGACCCTACCGTACACTTGATACGTCATGTGTACGCGGCGACTATGACGCTTTTGACGTAATAATACGTCATATGTATTGAGAGTGTTAAGAAGTGTGAGGCAAATTTGCCAACCGTCAGGCCACGATACTGCCACATCATTAAAAAACACATCAAATACTTGTGATACACAACTACTGTGACCACATTTTCTTCAAAAAGAAAACAAATATTTAGATCCCGATAACCATGAACTCAGCATAATCCAAAACTTCAGCATAATAAGATTTTCTATTTTATTGTCTACCTGTAGCCTATGTTACATCCAGCAAACTTTGTTTCCGTGTTCTGTGCCCACAATTGCAAACGCTCAAATTCGATGAAAACCCAACTTCCTCAACAAGTACAGTAAATGAAAACGTATGCACTCTCGGGCAAACGCACCACAAACTGCATCTTGAAGGTGGTCGATCAAACATTTAATTTTGTTCTGGTTGCTGACAGAGGTCTCACACCGGCCCACCGAGACAAGCAGCACTTTATCGACTGGCGCCCAGAGTGGCCCGGCAGCTATTACAGCAGCCATGAGTGACTAGCCCAGTCAATAGACTTTCTATTAGCGCACTGCTCCCTCAGCCTCATGTCAGCACACACACACTCACCTACACACACACTTACAGCAATAGAGGCTTACAGGCTATAGGAAGGTCAGCATTAGGATCAAAGCCCTCAGGATTATGTGTCATGTTAGTAAAATAGAGGACTACAATTGGATCAATAATAAGAACAAATAGGTGCTAAACTCCACTAAATATACGAGAAATGACTCCTCATCAATCACCGTTACACCAAGAAAAAAAGGGTGGGGAGGGTGGTTGGTGATGACGATTTTGCCCAATCCCAAAGTGACATTTATAGCACACAATGACTTTGCGCTCACTTTCCCCAGGCAACTTCAGGCCAAAAAGACTGAGCTGTGAGGTGCTCACGCTGTTTCCCTCCAACAGAGGGAATAATTGCCCAGGCAAGGAGCCACATCCATGCCAGAATATCGCGCACACACACACTTTATCATTAATGATGGTACACTGCTTAAACAGACAAAGATTCATCTGACAGCACTGCAGAGAAAAGGAGTCAAAGAAAGCAGCAAGGAGAACTTTAAGAGCAACAATGATCTACATTTGGGTTACACAATCACACAACAGTGGGTACACTTGAACACAATCTCGTGAGAGTCAATACGTAAACTGGATAATAATGCTCAGTTTTCAGAGAGGTACTAATTCAATTATGAGTTTATTATTGTGGTTTTAAAATGAAATTAGGCACTCCATTTTCTCAAATAGTAGCCTCCACTCAGACTAAATTAATTGCCCGGTGCATCATCCACATCAAAGATTAAGGAGCTCTCATCCTTAAAATAAATGCCTTGAAAAAATAAACGCTGCCGGCTACATTGTGAAGAAATGTAATAAATAGGGTGACAAGCATATGAGGAAAACCTCTCAGTATGGTGTACTGTGGTGCAGTTCTAGATCACTACAAACTGCATAGTAAATTCTATAGAGTAAATTTGACTATTTAGAGTGGGATCAAATAAACTCAGTTTTAGAGTAGGCTAATATTTACACTTGAAAGAGAGTAAAATAAATAATTGAAAAAAATAGTAAAATAAAAATCACCCAAGGGTTGGGAATGAACTCCCGACATTGAACTTGGGAGACTTGCCCATCTCCAAGAGGAGACCAAAAACATTGTTTTTGGTCTTGGAGTTAGGACTATTCCAGCTGACATGAGCAATATACTGTACTAACACACAGCAGGAGTTGCGTAGCTCAGGGAGTAAATCGGCTGTCTACCAAGTTGGAGGTTGTGAGTTCCTTCCTCAACCCTTGAGTGACTTTTATCCATTTATTTTCAATTCTTTATTTTACTCTCTTCCAAGTGTAAATATTACTCTCGAACTGAGTCTATTTGGTCCCACTTAAAATAGAGTCAAATTTACTCTACAGATTTTACTGTGTGTAACCACACTAATAACAGCAAAACTTTCACCCAAAATTAAGACAGTTAATTTCTAACGTTTCAATCTTAAGGGTGAGCTTCCCAACAAGTATTTGGTTTAAGCATAAAGTATACCATCGTTTTCTAAGTGCTGGTATTCATATTACTGCTATTCGACTGATAGTTAACAGTTGAAAGGGCCGTGGTTTCAGCGCACTTAGTAGACACACCCACAGTGTTTGAAAGCGGTGACAATGGCTCGATTTTTTTCCCACCATTTGAGGTTCATACGCAGATTGGGCCTTGATTTTTTTTCCCTCCCTCATGTATCTTTTTTTTTTTTTTTTACTCGGGGCACTGAATTGCGAACCACCAGGCTTTCTCTGTGTTATTTTTTTGTGTTTCTCGGACAGGTTGTTACTGTGATAACATAACACATTCTTTTGTGTATGTTTTTACATACGTGACCAATAAATATGATTCTAATATACAGTACTTTACTATTTTTTAGGGTTGTTAACGCCTTATCAATTGAGACACAATATTCTGTCAGCCTCTCCTATCCAACTACTGTACATGGCTTGGACGTAAATGGTGACCTGAGCATATGTACATAAAACATCACTCAAATAAAAAATAACAGTTGCAGCGTGGCAAGAATTGTGAATAATATATCCACTGGTTTTTCATTAAAATATTTCTTTCCTACTGTGGTTATCTGCGGCGAGGAAGTACTTTGAAAACAATTTGCACAAAATAAGCTTTGGTTCAACAAAAACAAAACCTCACAATCAAACACTAACATGCAGCGTGAACAGTGCTTCAAAACAAGCCAGTAAACAATTCATCATTAGCACACTAACTGAAAACAAAAACTGGGAAAATGCACAAATAACATGAGAGCAAATCAAGCTCGCAGCGATGACATCAACAAAACATCTTTTTTCCTGTACTTGGAAAAAAATCAACATTAAACATTCTTGCCACGCGTCAGTATTTCAATGAATATGTATTTACTTTGAAGGGCCTCGCATGTGTAACGAATATTGCCCGTCACCCTCAATTTCTCCATTTTATGTGCCTTTTTAAACATTTCCGCCTGGGGAATGTGTGTGCGTGTCTTAACTCTGTGTTTTCAGTTCAAAAAGACTCTTTGAGTTTCCCTCCAGCAGGGACTGGACTTCGTTTTATAACCCCCAGGAAACGCATATCACAGCTCCGACAGACCTGAAATCCTGTCTGATAAGCAGTCCCCAGACCATCTTTTATGGTCTGGCCTATCCACAGGAATTAGCCATGTGTTTTTTTGGGAAACAATGCCCTTGGAAGGTGTATGGTACAACAGTGCCCTCCAACGGTCACTATCGGTTATCCTCAAGAATCCTGCCGCTCCTAATTAATCTAAAGTCTACATAATTCGGGACATACACGGACTCTATGTACTTGACTGACATCAAGTAACTCCTGTTGTTTATCTTTGTACACAACCTGTATGTCTATCTCAAATGAATGATGTGTGTAATTTTTGTAGCCACCTAAGTTTAGTTAATTTAGCTGAGCGGATTCAATAACTTTATGATCGCGGTAATGTTTGAAATGTGTTCAGAATGATAAATGAAGCATCTGGCTTGTCAATTCTGATAAAAAAATATCAAATACTATCCCAAAAGCTTGGTCTTAGTCGACCAAGTCTGCTTCATGCGCACGGAAGGGGCGGGGCTACGGCTGAACGCTCTTCCCCTCTCCTTCGCCCTATGAACTGCTCAAGGACTCTCTTTTACTGGAACTCTCTTCCCCTCTCCTTCGCCCTATGAACTGCTCAAGCACTCTCCCGTTCCTGCAACTCCTCCAGCCTCTCTCCACCTCACGTCTGGCCCCATGAACTTTTCCTGATCATCACGAGAAACGTGGTCGCTGAGGGTGACCACGCGGCTTCTTCCTTTGAGCCACAACGCGCGTCCCAAAGCGCGCATCAAGCAAGGACTCGCAAACATCCTGCGCATCCCCCAAGGCGTGCGTGTCTGTTCCAGCCAGTGTGAGCGCCCCGTAGCGCTCACACAAGGACCTGCCGCGACCTCCACGCCGCGCGTGCATCACCGACCAGCAGCCAGAGACTCCCGGGCAGCATTCCAGCTGGACGTGCGCCAGCCAAGGACCTGCTGCGGCCTCCACGCCGCTCGTGCACCTCGCCCCAAAGTGGAGACCTGGTGCAGCATTCCAGCATTCAACTGAGGATCGACGCTCGAGTCTCTCTCTCTCTCTCTCTCTCTCTCTCTCTCTCTCTCTCTCTCTCTCTCTCTCTCTCTCTCTCTCTCTCTCTCTCTCTCTCTCTCTCTCTCTCTCTCCCGTGCGACTGAACCAGTCCGTGAGTTGCGCTTGCATTGCAATCTGACCATATACTACTGGTGCAACGCTTTTATTCAAACATAAAAGAATTGACAGGTCAAACGTTTCCATCTTTATCCCCCATCTACCTTTTTTTTTATCTACCCTTTTTTTAATCTTAGTTAGTTAGGTTGCAAGTTTTCTTTTTATCTTTGATTCACATTTTTATTCCTTTTCATTAATAGGTTAGGCTGTGACTGATATATGTGTGTTTACTAAATAAATTTGTTGTCTAGAAATTCCATTTCTGCCGAATCATTTGTGTTTACTGAGTGGATTAGTAATTCTCTTATGAAAGCAAAGAACTCCATGATTAACTAAAGTAGCAACTTCAGATTATGAATACTTTAATAGGATTTGTATAGTTTATTTTGCTCCTACAAACAAGCAAAGTCAACGTGGTGCCCCAGAGGTTGCTGAAGAAATTACAACTCCCCTCAGTACCATCTAAATTTCTCATAAGCCATTACGGCAACCCAAATAATCGCTACACATGTTTCGTGCGCACATAATGGGATGGGGCAGCAGCGTGGCTGAGCACAAGGACGAGGCAAACAGGAGTGAAATTGGGTAAGCTAGAGCAGAAAAACGTTTGCTTTCACTTGGATTCATTCTGACAAGAGATGCACACAATCCAAAAATCACCTCGATAAAATCTACTCTTTGTTCAATGTAATGCTGTTTATCCGTCATAAAGCCAATATAGATGGTATTTTTCCATCCGTCCATTTTCTATAGTGCTTATCCTCATAAAGGTGAGCTGTAGTCAGTCATTGCTGACTTTGGTGGGACTGGTCGACAGTCAATAAAAGGGCAAACCCCCCATCTTCCCCCTGCTGTATCAGAATAAAGTGTAATTGCACACCCACTACAGTAGGTGGCAGTTGCACTCATTGTCAGAGTGCACAAAGTGTATTTGCTCATCTTCAGAGGTACACTGACAACAAATGATAGTATGGTATTTATTGTCGAGATGAGGGTGGGTTGACAAAAAATAATTGAGAAGCACCAACTTAAATTAAAAATGGGTTGATTTCCAAATTCATGGACCTTTGACTTTATAAATTGCACTGTAAGTGTTTTTGGCTGGTTCAGTTTCTTCTTCAGGTGCCAATAGAGTTTTTAATAGAAAATAAAAATTACCATAATATCATTTTAATGTGAAGCTCAGCTGGCGCAGCAGGATAATGTATTGTTTCTACCTACTTACAACTTTACGTGCATGAATAATTACATTTTTTATGATCTAGTTTGACATTTTCTCCAGTTGCTTTTTATAGGATGCCCGTGGGATTAGTTGTGGCCTCGAGTGGATGATAGTAATTCAATAGTAAGCAGCAGGAGTTTTTGCGTGTGTGTTTCTAATCACTCGAGTGCCACCAAGCCCAACAGATGCGAAAGGACTAAGCAACGTGAGCATTGACATACGAGGAGGACGACGACTGACAACTTTCTCCTCAAGGTTGTCTTTATTCACGTCGCATTACACTGACACAGTCCACCAAACACGCCGCTGCCAGCGCACCAAACACACTAAAGAGCGTATGGCAGCTAAAATGTGTATTAATAGACACTCATTCACAAGGAATCTGCCTAATTTGAGCAAAAAGCAGGATGTTGTTGTTTATTTATAAACGCTTTTTCTCACTGGCTCACAGTAGGACATTTTCTCCCGTAGGCAACACAAAAGCAGCAACCTTGTGACGGCTTAATCATGCATACGGAAAAGTGACGGACTCGAATGGGAGGGACACGTCAGGAATGTGACAGTGTCAGCCTCTTACATAGTGTGCACACTTGTCTTTTTGTTTTTCTTTCAAGGACGCCATTTTTTCATCTCAACAGGCAGGGAATTGGGATTTGGGGGAGTGAAGATTCAACTGATTTGCCAAGCCCTCAAATGTTTTCAGGCGGGAAAAAGTGATGATTGGGGATTATTTTTTTATTTTATTTTTTTAAAGAAGCCCTCGTGCAATAAATGCTTTGGATGTTCTCTCTTGCATATCACTGCACATTCTCTCACTTGCTTTTAGACTTTTGTGTGCATTTTTTTTTTATAGAGTCATCATTTTAAGTGCAACGTCAGCTCAAAGAAATAAAGCAGAGTTGGATAGTTAGAGAATTCAATTATACCCGAAATGTACCTTGTAAAGATGAAAGTATTGGGACACCTGGCTGTGACAGGAACTGGAAATAAAATAAATGTAGATATCTGGACACAAAGATGGAGTAATTCTTATGAGCATACATCCACAGAGTCCCTGGTTTATAGTTTTGACAAACATCATTTAGTGTTTAGTAAAGCGATGTTTCCAATTGAGAGGTGAACGTTTGTGACACTAGCGCTTGTTGATTTCACGTCAGAGTTTGTCAGTTTTCACTCGAGGTCGCAAAGTTTGCTAAATGTTCTCAAAACAGTCTTAATGTTTTTTCTTGTTGCAAGAAATGTTTTAACACGTTCGAAATTTCTCATTTTCTTTGCCGCAAGGACATTTTGAAAATGTTCAATACAAGAAAGACAATTAAGACTGTTTAAAGAACCATTAAGATTGTTTAGGGAATATTTAGGAAACGTTGTGACCTGGAGTGAAACCAATGCAGCTTGTCAGTAACGCATTGACCAACAGTCCATTTATGTGTAAATCCGTACTTGCGATCGAGTTGCACCAGGAGTGACGTCATGCAGCTGACAAATTCGGCCTTTGGAGAACCCAGCCTTGTGAATTTGGACACAACCATTGTTGCAAGCTACTGATGACACTCTGCCACTGTCAGAGGCAACTTCCCCCTGAGAACATTCCTGTTAGAAGCCTCACATTGGCAACTGTTCAGTTGTTAGAGTTTATATTGGTCTCATGATATCAAAATGTGTACATCATTTCATTTTTAATTCTGAAATTTCACCTGAAAGCCGACTATCCCATCACTTTTTATAAGTAGTTAGTTGTATGTTTCATGCAATGTAACGTTCATAAGCAAATCAGCTTCCAACATGCAGATGAATGATGAGGGGCGACGGCAAACATTTTGTGAATTTGGACTTTAATGTGCTTATAATTGGCTCTTTCTTGATTCATTAAAAGAGTCATCACTCATGTCCTCATGATGCATGGCGCGCGAGTCATCCAAATAGAGACCCTTATCCCAAAAAATGCATTGTGTTTGATTTGGTGGATCTTTATTAGTGTGGAACAGGGCTGGACTGGCACAACAATACTGGCCCTTGCATTTGACTTAAGCCCGCCGGCCCGACCCGGGCCAGCCCGGCCTTGGCCCCGACTCCTGACCACCCCTGCCTAGCACATATTTCTGACACTGATATTGACTTATGTTGGTTTAGTTTACTGTCTATATTTGAAATGGATTAATGGACTAGCCCGTTTAAATTGTGGGTCGGTCTCTTGCTGTAAAAAAAAAAAGTAGGAAAATAATAATTAAAAAGCACTGCATCGGCCCCAATAGACGCCATTTTCCATCTGCCCTGTATGCCAGATGGCCAGTCCAGCCCTGGTGTGGAAACAACTGAGACAAACAAAGTCTCACATTTAAGAATATTAAAGACTAAAATCTGCACCGGCGACAGCTGCGAATGTGCCGTCTCGGAGAGCCAGAGCAAAGTGCAAATCTCTCCTCAGCAACTCTCCTTTTATTCAACGGCTCTGGCGGCCGGCTCGGTAAAGATGAGTGTAATTGTTGTGGGTGCGAGGGTAATCCTTTTTTGCTTTTCGAGCCAATTTCCCAAATCCCTGAAATGGCTTGGCAAAAGGAGCAGCAACGCTTTCAGCTGCTGGGATTGTGTGCAAGTCCATGAGAGAGGGAGAAAGGGAACAGAGGGTGACTTCTTGGGAAGACTAGCATGAAGAAAGTGAAAGTGGAACGACCGCAAGATGAAGCATGGAGGTGAGAAGAAATAAGGAACATGCATGGGAAATGGACCTGCCAGCCGGCACTGGTGTTTATGTGCACCAGACTGGGTAAGCCTCCCTTTATTTGCTGTAAGGATTACGGGGACAGCTCCGACACATGCACATTCTCGGTCTTAACGTGGTGCCACGCTTGCTCACGACTGGCGGGGGGATATCGGAGAGAGAGAAGAAGAAAAAAAACGGCACACACCGCCGCAAAAAATGATGAGCACATGCAACGGCTCATGCTGAAGGCTCCGCGGCGGGATCAGAAGTGGCGACAAAGACGGATTTTAATACGCCGAGCGCGACACTTTGAAGGCCGACACATGCTGATGACTCTTCAAGAAGGCTAGCGTGCGATTAGCGGTGGGATCATGCGGAAACGTCATAGCTTTTGACAGGCCGCTTTGTTCCTGTTTGGCAGCGCTGTTTGGAAATGGAAATATTAGCCAGCACTTAAGCCTGATTCACACATTCCAGATTTTTTAACATCTTATAACCGATTTTTTAAAATGTGGCAGACCCTACACATCAGGATAATGTAGTGTGTAGTGTACTTCAGATCAGAACTGTCACAGCTTGGTCTCCAGAGATGTCTACATGCACATAGCACTAGACTCATGCATAAGATTAGACCAAAATTATCAATAACAAGAATAGGAGTTGATTCATTACTATCATATTGAATAATTAGTACTACTTGTTTTAAGTGCTGCGGAATCTGAAGGGGCATGGCTCTAATTTTTCCCTGAAGCAGAATTGCCACTAGTCTGAATTTGTCGAGGAAGACCAGGATGTCTGAGCAGGTCAAATGCTATCATAACAATTCCTGCATCTGAGTAAGTGCTAACTCTAGTTGGCAGTGGCACTAGACTGGATTATTTGATTTATTTAAAAAAAATAATAATGAAAAAAAAACTATCCCTGGAATGAGTGACTCAGCGCCATGCAAAGTGGTTTAGCTGACAGACGCTGCAAGAGATTAAAGGACTACAGTGTTGAAATAGGAAATTGCAAACACATACGTTTGGTTTCATCAGAAGCATTTTTCCAATTTGATTCTTGAGTATTCAGGATGTATTGTCAATAGGCAAGACGGGATAGCAAAAGAGGAAGTATTACAATAAACTGGTAACCTGCACAAAGAAGCATTTTTTATGTCTCGTGTATATAATAGGGGGGGGGGGGAATGCTACGATGTATGGATTACAGTATTTGAACATGTAGGGTTTGGGGGTTTTTACTACTGGGAAATCTATAACTTCTTTGGGCATGGTGTGGCATGAGGCCAAAGAAGGAACCTTTAGATATCTCTCCTGATCCAGAAAGCAGCTGCCAGAATGTATCATTTAACACTCAGAATGTATCATTTAACACTAAAGTCAGCTCTGGTTAGTTGTTGGGCACCTGTCAACCATTTTGCAATGCCCATTACTACCACCTACAGGACTGGAGGGGAACTTTATCAGAAATGTGATTTCATCATTTACTACATTACTATATTAATTTTCCTTTTATGATCTTTTAACATTCATATTGTTCCTACCTCCAGGTTTACAAGGTCACACAGACACAAAACGGTCCTGTGTTCCAGCCTCGAGACCCACAAGGTCACATACCCAGGTGTCTTATTATTATGCCAACACATAGCTTTGAGAGGGATTGTTTTGATTAAATGTAAATGCCATGACTCCATAGCCTTAATATAGAACACGTAACTCCAATATGAACATGTACCTGTAATTTGTCACACATAACCATGACCTAGCATACAAAGACAACAAGGGTGTAAAACTGACATCTGTCACCTGTGATCTAGAACAGGGCCTCATACTGGCGAGGAGTGGCTGTGTGGCCCCTGTATAAAATTCTCAGCTTTGTCTTTCAAAACGTCGACAACGAAAGACAATATCTTTTTAACATCAAAACAACAGAAAATCACGATTGTATTGAGCTGCCTTGTCATCACAAATATACAATTGTTTACTTGGAAAATGGTGTCCAAAATAACCTTTGGATAATGAGGCACATGCTTCTTGACCAAGTCTTAAGACAAATAAATTGTCTGATCATATGGTCATTTGGGGGCCCTAAGCAAAATAATGTCATGAGGCCCATATGTGCGCCATTTCTTCATCGTCGACTGTACATACATCCATATTTCATATATGTTAGTCATATTTTGCTGCACTGCAGAAGTAATTCAAACTTCTCATCCCAACTGACTGTCAGTACTTATAGTAGATGGTGCCAACCCTCATTCGAAAATATGAAAATAATTATTTTTAGCTACATTTGTTTTAAGCTTGTAATTAAGTATTGAAACTAACAAAATAAGTTGTTTTAAAGTCACACAAACTATAATAAACAATTAGAGTTCTATATGGACTTTGTTTTTTTTTATCAACAAAAAAATGTGGCTGGTGACACTGTAGCGTTACCAGCAAATAATTTCTACCAGCCTTTTTTTTAAATTCTGCTGTTTTAATCTACCTCCCTCACACTTCCTCTCTTCATTTCTCGCACTGGTTGTACTCTGGACTGTAGTGTGAAATACTAGCATTTGCACAGCCAATCTATGTAAGGTATTAAACATGAGCAGTATTATGGCACAGTACCTGTATTTATTGGAAATGTAGGAGTCACTGCCAGGAGTACAAATGACCGAAAGCAAAACAGTGTAGAATATATTGGTATATATATATATATATGGGCATTGTTTGACTTTGAATACAGTCGCCTGCACCATTCATCATTTGATAGGACCACTGGCCACCTCAAATTTTTTAAATATTAATGTTTTGCTGTTCAAATTTTTTTTTATAAAAAATGCCAACGATTCAGGATAATCAGAATGTTCGTCCCCATTCCAATCGATTCTCCACACCACCACCAACAAGATAGATATAAAATGTGGTTGCCAGATTGGAGGCCCCCTAGTGGCCGGGGCCCTAAATTGCTGCTTGATCTTCTTATAGGCTGTCTCTAGTAGATTTCCATCCAGTGTCGACCATTGATGAAAAATACTTTCACCGTTAGCTTGTGATTTTTCCACTTATTTTTAGAACATATTTCCTTAGACCAACACAGAAAACAGCTAACAGCTTTTGAAGTTCATCTAGCAAGGTCACCTCCAACAAAGTTAGCAAACATAATGAAACCAGATAATTTTATGTACTGTTCTTTGCCTGGGGACCTCAGACTATATACACTACTGATTATATTACTGATTAGACTGTGACGGTTCTGTGGAAGGAGGTCAGCATAGTTCTTCTTGTCAACAAATACCATCTAAAATAGAATTGCTGTCAAGTTTTATATTGTTAATGCTAACTCAGATTTTCTTAGGCTTTGAGCAGGGGCGTAGCTAGAAATTTAACATAGAAAGTCCGTACAATGTTTTCTTGCCTATACTCAAAGCAGGCATTCATCTGCAATAGCCCTCGATTGCTTTGACCATGACTCCAGTGATCAACCGCTCCCGAGGCGTCTCATCACATTGACAGTGGAGGCAGCTCAAGGATTTTTGCTTAGTTACTTGACTTTTAAAGCACAACAGCATCACCCCCGTCTACACCAGACACACACTTTGCAAACACGCTCGTGACCTACATATGAAACACACACAGAAAGCAGCAAGTCTTTCAATTAAGATTCCAAAACAGCCTCTGTTCCATCTCCTACTGGGGCTAATCCTGTCTGATTATCAACTTTTTGTATTTACTTTGTTTTACCCTCATTGACATAAGTACAGAGGTTACAGAAGGTTGTGTCCTGTAAATGGAAGATAAGACAAAGGATAATTTATTCTATGGTGATGGAAATTACATGGATGTTTATTTTATTTTTTTAGAATTGTTGTTTGGATTTACACTCAATCCTAAAAGCAATTGAAGTTAGGATTGTTAGTGATAATAAGCTATTAAATTAACACAATATTTCTGAATTCAAACTGCTGCCATTTTATCTGTTGGTGAAGAATCAAATGATGACATTATATTTTACATTAACAATAGTTTATTTTTAAACTTGTGCAACAGCAAACACGAGGACCTGGACTGGGACTTGAACCTCAGACCTCTCATCTGTGATCTCTCCCACATTATGCCAAAGTTACACAAATTTAAAGACTTTTGTTTTTCACATCTTAGAACTACAATTGCTGATTTCGTATCACAGTTAAACCACATACGAGTGTTAAAATGTGGCTTAAAGCCCAGGAGAATATTATACTGAATTTATTTCTGTTATTTCCCAGGAGAACCTTGAAAGGCTTGTATTCATCAGGAGAAGTTCAAATTAGATTTTTCAAAACCACACGGTAAGATCTTTTTTGTCTCTTTACGTGGCACTCCTCCTGCATGCAGATATGAACGCCTACACATTGCCCACTCTGCCAACATGTTCAAATAAAAGTTTGAAGGCAGTAGGTAGATGGAGTGCAAACCTCTGCCAACACTGGGCAGCCCTGAAACAGCCTACTTTGGACACTAATTGTGTTAAATGTAAGACACCTCAGTGCAATTGAACAAAGACTAACATTTCTTAAATACTGAAAGTAAATAACTAACGAGCAACGATCATTTGGTAGTTTAAAAATGAAAATAAAATGTGCTGACGAGGAAAATATTCTGATCGGGTTCTGTGAAAATGTGAAAGTATTTTGCGGCAGTGTGTTGCTCACGCAATGGGAGCGTGATATAAGCGCACTTGAGTGAAGTTTCCTTTATCTAAACGGATCATGCGAGCCTCTCGTCCTACTTCCATCAATCACATGCCCAAAGAGAGAACGCGCACACACGCACGCAGGCACGCATTTGAAATGGATGGCGAGAAAAAAAAGTGCTATGATGGATCGCTCAGCCTCCTCCTGTCACATCTGCCAGTTATAACGTCATATCCAAGCTGTCCATGTTCACTTTAAATTCAAGGTTACTGTCACTGCAGTATGATAAAACATTTAGAAATTCAGATTTTCTTTCGAGGGAGCTTTAAAAAAGAACTTTTGTAAGGAAGTTACCTTTAATAACTTAAGGGCTTATTAAGTAAGGTAAATGCATGTAAAGATTTAAACAAAAAAAGTATTTATAATGGGAACACATTCCTTGATTAGAACGCAAAAGTAATTAATGTCGCAGTACTCAAATGACTGGGAATAATTTGGTCAATTATGTGGAATTGATCTGATGAAGAGTCAAGTCTTAAAGCAATTAAGGTAAGATGGACTTGGAGCACAACCAGCTTGCTGTTTAAAGACAACTAACATGATGACAGCTATGGGAACTTGAGCTCCATCCAATAAGCAACTCCTCCGGGCAACATTAGTCAGCTCAATACAGGATAACACTAGAATGGAAACAGGATTTCAAATCATTCAGTTACACAACTAATCAATTAATTGATTAATTGACCTCTAAATGTGGACTGCATAATAAACAGACCAAATGCATTATCCCTATGAATGTAAGCATAATAATAAAAATAATGCATTAGATTTATGTAGCGCTTTTTTTGGACAAAGTCGCTTTACAGTGGGTGCATTGTTCATGCGCTTACACATTCTCACTCTGGTGGCAGTGAGCTACTTAAGTAGCCACAGCTACACTGGGGAAGGCTGACGGAAGCATGGCTGCCAGTGTGCGCCTACGGCCCCGCCGACCACCACCAAACATTTGCACCTTCCATACACCAGTGTGGGTAGCACTGGAGGCAATGTGTGGGAAGTGCCTTGCCCAAGGACATAACGACACATGACTCGGGGAGAGCGGGGATCAAACAGCCAACCTTTCAGTCACTAGACGGCTGTCTCTACACCCTGAGCCACGGCCGCCAGCATGATGCCAGAACTGCAAGGACAGCAGTTATTTTTGATATTCAGGATATATATCGGTCAAGAATCAGAATTAGCAATAAATCCAAATTAGGCACTTAGCTACATGATGGGGCCATGTGGATCTCATTAGTAGCAGGTTCATGTAGAGGTCATACAGTACACAAATTGAAGGACTTACTAAGGACTATAATACACTACCATTCATAACCTTCGTGTAATGAGTGTGCTTTGACAACACATTTACACCATCCCGGTCTTTCCATCCTTGCCCGGTTTTAGGAGCCTTTGGGGGGCTCAGGAAGGGCAGGGTGGTATTTAGCAGCCGAGGATTAATACAACTCTCATTGCTCATCTAATCCTGGCGTCAAGCGCCTGTCAAAACAAGAGCTTTCACATGAACTTGCAAAAAGCTCCACTTCAATCGCACACGTGTGCACATATGTACACAGGAGGCACATGAAGGCCATGGCATACTTATTGAACCGAGGCACTGTGCGGACCCACCAACGGCCCGCCCCCCCCGTAAAATATTGTACTGAGATTAAAGGCTTTGCGGTACAGAGAAAGAGATAACGTCGCCAAATGGGAACAGCAGTTCAAATCCACCTTCCGAATTCTTCGCCCTTTGCTCTGCTGACTCATGCAGCCAATAACATTGACTTTTACTCCCCTTTAGCAAGTCATGCCTCCTCTTCATTGACTTTTTCTCCAATTGCCAGTCTCTAGCAGGCATATCAAGGAATCATATTTTATCACTCACTTGTGAGGTCAAAATCGACATTGCTCACCTAAATAAATGAAATACAATTATAATCAAGTCAAAGTCAATGTATTTTATATGGGGATAATTGCCCAGGACATAAAAATGGATTGAACTGATTTCTATAAAATATTTTCCATGTCATTTGGCTGGATGTATGACATCACAAAAGCTTTGTTTACTATTAACTTAAATTTTAACTTGACTATTGAATGCTAATGAATAATGATTTTGCTTGAACAGCCAATGAATGGTATATTAATATTAGCAGTATATGCAATGACACAAAAATTATAATTTAATAAAAGCCCTGAGGTGATATTCATTTTACATACTGGAAAATAATCTCTGATTGGTATAACAGCGTTGAAAAATATTCAAAGTTTCAAGTAACGGCTAATTGAATTAATATTTCAAAAGTATTATTATTATTATTATTATTATTATTATTATTATTATTATTATTATTATTATTATTATGTGTGAGAGAGAGAAAAAATGACAGAATCAGCACACTAAAAATCTAAAAAAGTTTACTTGCATATCAGATTTTTAAAATTCATTAAAAAAAAAATCCAGATCAATATAATGAATTACTTTTTAAGTAATTTGCCAAGTACTGGAGATAAAAGATAATAGCAATATATAATAGGCTCAAGCTTGCCCACAACCTAATCAGGACAAGGGCTATAGGAAATGGATGAGGATTGATTTGAAAAATAGAAAAGAAGAAAAAGAGGGCTGATTTCATGACTAAAATAAGCACCCTAGGCTTCTCCAGATGTCTCATCTGAATAAATGAGTCCTTTTAATCAATAAGTCATCTGCCGTCTGTGAAGAATAATGAGAGGCTATGCAAGTTTCCGTGATACCTTCAGTGCTAAATACAAGCTCATGCACGCATGCTAATGACAGAAGATAGTGCTTTATACTCAAGTTAAATGTTAATGAAATATATATGATGGAAAGTCAAATATTCATAAATGTATCATAATATAATATAATATATAATACATAATATATATATATATTGTAGTTATGTTCACCAGATAAGGAACTAACAATTACTAAGTTAATAATAATACATTTGCAAGGGTAAAGCAGCTTCCCATGCTCACGAAATTAACACCAACATGCTCATGAAGTCATAGGCATGGAAAGCAGAGAACTGACTCGCATAACATCGAAGGCGAGCAAAAAGTTCATGAGAACAGACAGGAAGTCGTCAATAAAAACCTGCAGAAGTCAAACCGAATATTCAGTGTGGCACTAATCAAAAGTGCAGTACTTGCACAGGGAAGATGCAGGCGCACTCCAGAGTGGAAAAAAAAGAAACAAACTAAGACAGTGAATCTCCACACAAGGGCATAAAAAGAAAAATAATCAGTTTTCCACAAAATAATCTATGATGTAACACTGTACTTTATGTTGATCAGGTTCAAAAAGCCAGCAGGTGCAAGTAAAACTAGGTGAGGAGTTTTCCCCTACAAATCGTTGGACAAGATGGGGAATGTGGAGACAAAGCGGCACCTGTTCCCTACCATCCTCATCCTTCTCACTCACACACTCCCTCTCAAAACGATTGCTCTCTCAAGTCATGAATATTTCATTTTCATATTTCTGAAGAGAAGTATGCAGTTTGTACTTGCACTGGTCTGCATACTAACGACACCCTGTCTTCTCTAAGGGGTCGTGGGTGATGTGGAATGAAGATGTTGGTACGAAGGCTGAGTGAGCCTAATCGGCACAATCTCACTCAGTAACATACTTCTGACTTTCATCGTAAAGGAAGCTTCAAGTAAGACGGTTCAACACCAAAATAGGCAGGTTATATGTCACCTGCGAGGAGATGATTGTAGGTTTACACACATACACACATTTATTGCACAGGAAGAGCTACTTATTTGCTATTCACTAATTCTCGCATTTATTATGATTTGCCACCTTGAAAAAGTGCTAAAAAATATATGGCTGGTTTACCACTTATTTGCTATAATGTTCCATATGAATAATACGTAAATGCTTTGATGTTAAATGTCAGTTTGAAGGTTTGGCAAAAGGTAAATAAATATATCTGGATAAAAACATAGCTGGAGGTATTTTTTGTTTTTTTTACCATGATGGAACCATTCCCACCATGCTTCAATGCAAATGGCATGTCAACCCTTCTATTATTTTTACATTATTACCAGAAAGTCAAACATTTGTTGTTTGCCTGCTAAGCATAGAGAAAACTGGAAATACAGTGCACCCATATTATTATTTTTTTAATAGTTGTGTTATTTTGTCTATTTGTCCTTGGAGTTCCTTTGTAAGACAAAGTAGCTTACCAGCTACTAAAAAGTACAGTTTCTTTTTTGAGTGAATTAGTTTCTCAATTTACCGGTTCACAAGTCACAGTGGAAGAACCTGCCTACCCCAGAAAAAAAAATGGTGCCATCCCGTCGTTTTACATCATCTTTGCAACCTGCCAACTAACAAACTTCACACTTTCAACCACGACAAATGTTTACACTCTACTTAGTGTCATTTTAGTCCAGTTGTTTAATCTTGAGCAATACAGAATAATGCTTGCATTACATTATGCTGTGTGTGTGTGGGGTGTCCTGTAGAGGGCGAGTGCGGTGGGCTGCCGAGGCCTATATCTGTCTTGAACACTTAATTAAACCCAGGGCTCCAGTGGCCCGAACTTATTAAAGACCCACAACACATTAAGTAACAGCCACACACTCATGATCACACACACAAATAGACTCTCATTAAGATCACAACATCCTACCTGTGAGCTACCAATAATTAAATGCATCTCAAAGGTTGACCTTGTGCTGCTGCTGCTGCTGCTGCATAGTGACCCACTTGTGGAGGGGAATTATTTCCAGGGTTACTAATTATTGAGGTTTAAAATAGTACAGTTGAAATGAATGCATTTTTAAAACCAAAAGAGACAAAGTACAAAACAAAGTTGAAGCTAATAATAATCGTAAACTTTTGAGCCTTTGGTGGATAAGTGTGCTTGGTTCAGACGAGGGTCAACTGTCAAGATAATACCATCAGCACCTCTCATAGTATAAATAGCTTACTCGTCATGCTTCAATATTGTGGATTTCTTTTCACTTTTTGACCCTTTTTATGCAGTTCATTTATTCCCTCCATTACACGGCAGCCATTGTAGAAGGGCGAATCACTGTTAAGTCAAAATAGGAATGAAATACTGTCAAAAACTGAGTTCCTGCTGTAGTAATGGCTGAACATATTTTAATATATTTACAAAATGATTTGCATTATTAATCTCACCAGATAACAATAGGAATACCCTATGTACAGTATAACATAGTCTATAAAGTATTCATAAATTCATTGTGCTGCCATTCACAGCAGGGCTTGGTCCCTGGTCCCTGTACTCAAATACTGGCCCCTACTCTAACAGTCGCTGTGTCTCTGAATAAGACTTCCTCAATTAAAACTGGAATAAATCTGAGTGCCAAAGGGGAGGACACGGAAACTATGAATGATTAGCCATTTAGCTCCATGTGCGTAGTTGTGTGTATTTGTGTGTCAGCGCTGCAGGAGACATTTGCCCTGGGAGGAGACCACACAGATTGGCGTGAGGCGAGGAGCCATCTCAGATCTGCTTAGCATCGCCACGCGTGCCACATCATGTCGGTGGTGCCACAGTTACATGGGGGGGGGGGGGGGGGGCAACAACATGGCCGTCACGTTGAACAACAACCCCGTGACAAATGCAGACGCCCTCCTTCTGTCAGCCGGGCCTGAGGAGCCACCTCTGCTGTTGCATGCCTACATTTATACTGTATAATATTACGTTGTTAGCACCTGCATATTTTCTTGAAAAGTAACTTCAATATATGTAGCTAATATGCACATTTACAATGTACATTATAAATGTATATCTAAAAGAGACAGTCCTCCAATAAATACAACCACATAGGTCGGGAGGACTTGTTGATCTAAAATCAATCATTAATGGATAAATAGATGTTTCCTTGGAAATTTAAAGATCTTCTATTTGTATATTTTTATTGTAGAAGGATGAAAACCGAATATAAAACAATTAGATGGGTAATTTAGGATAAAGTTTAAATATTTATGTAAAATTTTTGGGGGAAATTTTAGTACCATAGTTTGTTTCTTTCTTTTAATTGTTTAATTTGATGATTATATAATTAAAAAGACAAGCTGTCTTGCTCAAAAGTACTTTTATTTTTAAACGCAAAGCAGATTATCTTTGAAGTCCATTAATTCTGACGCTATATGAAGCAACATTTTTTTGCATGACAGATTATCAAAGCATCTTCAACGTTTAACACAGTTAAGCAGTCAAGAAAAAAAATTGTGAGATTGGGGAAATGATGACGCAATTATGTGAAATCGTGAGCCGTCAGTGGCAGCTGGAACATTTCGGAGAGGAGGCTGTTGTGGAGACTGAGGTGAATGAAGAGTGATATAAGGGAAGCAATGTTGGAGAAAAAGAGAAGGCGGGCAGGCAGGCCGGCCGTCATTCTGTTGTTGTGCTGACTATTCAGATATAGACAGTAAAAGTTATAGAATGAGTTTCTGAAATGAGACGGCTTGTACTGCAATGCAGAGGAAATATGGAGGATGGAAAACTATATGGACGAGAAAGCATGGGAAACGCTTGGCTATTTAGTTTGAATGGCCCAAAAGAGGAACAATTTGGAGATGTAGCAAAGATTCAGCTCAATCAGCATCTGAAGGAAAAACATTTAATTTGTTTAGCTTTTTCTTTGGATTTGTTGTGCTTTTCTCAAAGCCACCACAAAAGAACACCAGTGATAGCAAAGAAGCAATGTAACATAGAACACTCTAAAACGGTTGTGTCAAAAATAACCTAAATTGGGTAAAAAAGGCACCGACTCAACGTTTTGGGTTATTTATTAAACCTGAAAGTTGGGTGAAATGAATATTACACAAAACAACCCAAAAAAAAGGTGGGTTTTATTTTCGTTTTTTTCCCATTTTTGGTTTTCAAAATGGATAGACGGCAAAACAACCCAAAACTCAACTTTTTGTTTTGGATAAAAAATAAAAAACATCGGGTCAGTCCCTTATTGACCAAATTTGAGTTATTTTTGACCCAACTGTTTTTAGAGTGGACTTTAATATAAATGGAACTTATTGTGGCATAAGGCTAAAAACTTCTGTGTCAAATACAAATTGGGTCAAAAATTACACCAACCTGCTAATTTGAATCAATTTGACCCAACTTCTTGGCTTGTTTCCCAAAGTTGAGTAAAATTTACCCAAATTTGTGGGTCCGTCCAACTTTTGACACAGCTGTTTTAAAGGGTGATCAATTACATATACTTGGTCAATTTAATTTGTGTAAGTCAAAAATAAAAAGTCAAAAATGTTCTTTACAATAATATGTTCTATGCACCCACACAAGTCTAAACATAGTCTTCTCATTAATATTCCGTTTGTGCAATATTAATTACGCAGAAAAATCAACCAGATTTTATCCATCTAAGGGGGGCGGCCATTTTGCCTTCTACTGCCAATTGCTGTCCAATGAACATGATGTCACAGCGCCTAAGAGGTGAGCTTGCGAACATCACATGATGAAAACAGGTGAGCCGTGAGTAAATTTTTCCTGCAATTAAAAACCAGTACGGAAAGAGGGTGGGCGCGAATGAAAGAAAACAAAATTGGTGGCGTGAAGGCTTGTATTTGCATCCATTTGACAACATCAGAGCTGGAGCACGGATGAAGGGAAAGCATGTTTTTTGCTTCAAAACTTGTAAGAAACCCTTGAGATTTAATTAATCTTCATTCGCCTCCCGCTGGTTTTGAGCAGTAGCGCACCCCCAGACACTAAAATGCTGCACGCCGATGGATCGTCACCACCATCATGGCTACCTTGAGCCACGTTAAAACCAACGAGTGAAGAGGATGTTATGTTATCACAGTCTGAGAGATAACATCCATGCGGTGTGATTAATCCTCAACCAGGATCTTCTAATTCTGCATCTGCTTCCACCAGTGGAAGGCAGGCTGAATAATTGAACAGTAAACAGAAGATTCATGAAAAGCTCAGCTTGCCAGAGCGCTCTAGGGGGGCCAGGGGGTGGTAAGAAGCCAAAATGCGCTATGACGCTATTCTCCAGAAGCTGCAAGAGGAAGCAACAGACTCATCCATATTTTCCATTTCATCACATTTGCTTCATGGTGTACACAGCGGGTCAGCAGGAGGGGGTGCTGAAAGAAGCCTCAACCTCCAAGTGCTTAATTTTTTTTAGTTCCAAGATTACTGAAAATCTACAGAAACCAATATGAAAAGCATTTTGTTATCATTGTGGAACTCTCATTTCATAATGGCGGACATGACAGTTTGTTCTTCATTTGTATCACGTTACTGACTTTTTAAAGGGGCCATATCCTGGAAAATTGACCTTTGTTGGCTTTTGCAACCAAACAATATGGGACAATCCAAATTTGTCTACGTAAACGACACCGTCATGCAGTTCATGTCAGCATATCGTGCAAGCGCTCAAAAAATTACTTTAGTACTGATTAAAATCTCATGGTCCATGTGGGGATTTTTTTTTGCAAGCAGTATTCCACCCCTCCCTCATTAATAAACATTGCTACAAATGCCAAGATGGTGGTGATCAAAAGGTTGACCCTCGTGTCTCATCCGCATTCACACACAACACATCAACGCTCTTCTGAAGATTCAGATTTAATGAGCTGCAGTTAGGAGGTTTGAGCACATACTCTCACACACACATCCGCTATTGTGTACATTAGTATACTGTATGTCATTGCAATTAGAGCAGACGTGGTTCCAAGCTCTATGATGCTTTTTTTGTCAATATTTGAAACAGGCCGTGAGAGCATTTGATCCAGCCTGCCATGTAATTCTTAACAGAAATAAAACCTCAGAGGAACCATCATAAAATGGCCAAAACATTTAAATGACAAATGGTCAAACTATAATATGAAATCCAAACAGTAGCTCTGCATAGGCTATTCTAATATTAAAGCTCACAAGTTAAAAGGATAGAATAATTGTTACACTGCAGTCAAATAAGGTTAAAATGTTAAGATTAATTATTAAGATGTTGTGGATTGGTTTGAACTTGGAAATTGTGCCATCATTTGCTTTGGATAGAAAAATCTGAGAACAATTTCATGTGCATACATGTTATTTGTACTCTTTCTATTTATACTAAATGCTGCATTTTGCATTGGGAGCACATGGAGGTACAGCAGTTGCTAGTCATTAAAGGCCAATATATATTCTGTTTGACCAGCAAGCTATCATAGGTGGCAGCAAATACAAACATGTTAAATTCGATTGCAACACAACATGGCATTTTATCTCTTTTTTTTTTTAGCATTTGATACACGACCACTTGTGTTAAAAACATTTTTGTTTTGTCCACTGCGGCTCTCAATGAAGGACACTCAAAAGCAATTATAGTGAACAATGACTGGCATTGAGCTTTCGGACATTTGAGTCATCCACATCCTTTTTTTTTTTAAATCACAAGGCCGGCACCATTTTTTGTTTTGCTTTATGTTCAAGATGGAGTTGACGGCCTCTGTTGTGGGTGATGTCAACCTGTCTATGGCATTTGAAAGTAGTCACCAGCCGATCGCAGGGCACACATAGATAATTATTCACAATCACATTCACAATTGGGGACAATTTTAAATGCCCCTACCAGTGGGATTAAACCTCAGACAACTTGGCTCCAAAGATCATTGCGACAAAAACCTCCACCACGTTTATTCTATTTCAAAGCGCATCCCTTCCATACACGCCATTCTCTTTCTTCCTAATTTGCATTTGCATTGCAAAAAGAGAAATACGCTCGCTATTACTTGATCAATGCAGTGTGTCATTTCAGTAATTGTATTGTGTTCATCAGCTGCCCTCTTGTTACTGCATGAAAGCAACAGTCTGTCACAAAGCGCAGACAATCGCGACAGGGTCTTTTGTTACTTGTGACAGGGGGAATTAAACATCAGTATTTTGCAGCAGTATATTTTCTGCAGTTTGAATGCTGGGCGGAGTAAAAACAGTTATTGATTGAAATGGTCTGAACACAATAAAGGGCATTTTCTCCTCGCTAAATTGAATAGAATAACTGGTGAACGGTTTGCAAAGAAATGGTCAATTTAATTTCTAAAAACGTTCTTACTTTGTAACATTTTCATAAGATTTTCCATGGAAATTTGAATGGACATTTGCCATCATATACAAACATGAAGCTAATGTCATGTAAAAGCAACAAGTTTCAACTTTACAATGTCATTTCATAAAAATAAAAAAAACTTTTTTATAAAAGACACCTCATAATAGTGTTAACACACACACACACATTATATATATATATATATATATATATATATTAGGGGGGTTAAAACATCGATTCGGCAATATATCACGATATTACAGCGCGCAATTCTCGAATCGATTCGATATGCGGCCCAATCAATTTTTAAACATCATTTTTTTATTGGAATATTCAACAAAACGTCTTACTGACACGACGTGGCAGATTTAGGACTCAGACGCAGAGATAGGAGTTTGAGGCCAAGGCAGATATTTATTAAACAAAAAAAACTCTTCGTTTAGGCTATTAAATGTTAAACTAAAGGCACTCCAAAAGGGAGGATGTCTAAGCTATTTTCAATTTTCATACAAATCTTACAGTGTACATGTACAAGTTTACTGATTAGTATTTTCTAAATTTGAGTAACAAAAAATCGCAATAATCAATTTATATTTTCATATCGAGATTAATCGGTATTGAATCGAACCGTGACCTATGAATCGTGATACGAATCGAATCGCCAGGTACTAGGCAATTCACACCCCTAATATATATATATATATATATATATATATATATATATATATATATATATATATATATATAGGAGCGAGCTTGGGTTGAGATCGCGAGATGCTGTGACTATCGCGAGACCTACAGCGAGACAGGGAAACCCCAACATGGCGGCGCCCTGCTGCTAAGATAGAACTGTGAAGTTCATAATAATAGCTCTATTATGCTAAACTAATCCGAATTTAACCACCATATATCTTGTCTTTTCTCTTCTCTCTTTCATCCGGCAGATTTGGAATACCACCCAGCGTGGAAGACCTTGAACGTTTCATCGACGGATATTTTTACAGCTGCGCGATGGAGGATCCTTCCGTCGAGAAACCTTCGAAGAAGAGGAAAAATGACTCAGCGACGGATACGGACGACCTAACCACTACGGACGTTTCGGTCAGTATGGTGGAGTCCATAAATAAAAAACTAGATGTCCTCTGCCTCATCCGCGAGGACGTTAAAGAATTAAAGGTAAGCTTGGAATTCGTCAGCCAACAGGTAAGTGACCTCCAACGAGATAATACCAAGTTACGCTCTTCACTCGCGGCTCTTTCAACCGAGTTGGAAACCATTAAAAAGGAGAATAAAACGCTAAAAGAAACTGTTTTGGATGTCCAATCCCGTAGCATGCGGGAGAATTTAATATTCTCAGGCATATACGAGATAAAAAAATGTATGACAACGTCGTTAAAAATTCCTCAGGAGACGGTAAATAATATCTCTTTTCACCGGGTACATCGGCTTGGAGCCCGTAGGGGCAACAAACCCCGTCCTATTATCGCCAAGTTTGAGCATTTTAAACAGAAATAATTTGTTAAAAGTAAAGGACGGGAGCTTAAAGGGACCTCATTTGGAATGAATGACCAATTCCCGAGAGAGATTAATGAGCGGCGAAAGGTACTGTTTCCTATAACGAGACAAAATAGGCAGGAGGGTAAACGGACTACGATAGTCGTTGATAAGCTTTACATCGATGGCCAACTATTCCGGAACCCCAACTCCACTCCCTGGCTGTTCTAATTGGCATTGGTGGAACTAAACTTTGTTTGATTATTAGATGTATACATATACTGTATATGTGGTTATAAAACCTAAAATATGAATACTCATTATGTTTAGCCTATGTTACAAATATAATATTAATACATAACTATATCTAAAGTATATTTAAACAAAAAATCTCGCTTAGGTTACCAGTTACTGCTGTATTGTTATGTTTAATCCCCCGCTAATTTCCTTCACTTTCACCTCCCTACCCGTTTTTTCACTGTTATATTTACTTACACGTTACCTCATATTTTACACAAATTACATAAACCACCTAACCACTTTGATTCTATCCTATAACATGCCAATATTAACAAATAGCCTATACAGATATATACACAGGACTGAGTCTATATTGTTTGTATGCATAAATTAGTTCTGGTTTCCTGGAATGTTTGTGGCGCCGTCAAAAAGTCAAAAAGAATAACAATTTTAGACCATCTCTTAAAATTAAAAGCAGATATTTGCCTTCTACAAGAAACCCACCTACAAAAATTTGAAGAAAAATTACTTATTGATAAGAATTTTAGCCAAGCGTACTCTGCCCCTTATAACAGTAGACAAAGAGGAGTCTGTATACTCATACATAAGAATTTATTATTTACTCTAAATAATACAATAACAGACCCAGAGGGCCGATACATTATTATTCAGGTGACTATATTTAATCAAATATATACATTTGGTAATTTATATGCCCCTAATAATGATGATCCGGCCTTTTTCCATGAATATTTCTCTCAGCTGTTTGAATTAGCAGCAAACTCTACTATTAATATTGGAGGAGACTTTAACACAGTCTTAAATCCATTAATAGATCGTTCTAATAATACAACATGTATAAGGCGATTACAATCTACTAAAGTAATAGGGGAATATATGGATGATTTTGGCCTCGTGGACAGCTGGAGACTTAAAACCCCAAATAAGAAGGAATTTACCTTATTTTCCGCGGTGCATCGGTCTTTTTCAAGAATTTAGTTTTTTCTTACAAATAACTCTATTGCTGATAAAACTGTTACAAAAATACATCCTATTATTATTAGCGACCATGCACCAGTCTCACTTTCCCTACAAGTTGATTATACCTTTAAACCATGCCGTTTTAACATCTCACTGCTAAACGACGCAGAGTTTGACAAAATGATAAGAAAAGAGTGGGCAGACTTTTTGGAAATAAATGACTCTCCAGACTTATCTCCATCTCTTCTCTGGGAAGCTGGGAAAGCAGTAATTAGAGGTCAAATTATATCATATTCATCTTATAAAAAGAAACAGGATCAAAAATTTGAAAAAGACTTGGAAGATAAAATTAAACAACTGACGGATGAGTACGCAATAAACCCAAATAACCAAATATGGACTGACTTACAAAATACAAAAATACAGTTAGACGATATGCTATCTAAAAAGACAGAGTTTATAATACAACAATTGAGATACAACAACTTTGAATATAATAACAAATCTGGTAAATTTCTTGTAAACCAACTTCAACGCAATCGGGAAAAATCTCTTATAACGGCTATTAAAGGGACAACTGGTGAATGCACACAATCACCAGAAGAAATTAATCAAAGTTTTTATAACTATTAGCGCAACCTATACTCAGAAACTAACAAGCCCTGACAAACCCTGAGCATATTGAGGCATTCCTCAGTAGCCTAAATATACCTCAGTTAACTACTGAATATAAAGATATGTTAGATGCGCCACTTACTATAAACGAGTTGTACAGTGCTCTAGATAGTATGCCTAATGGCAGAGCACCTGGCCCGGATGGTTATCCGGCTATATTTTTTAAGCACTTCTGGTTAATGCTTGCTCCACTATTCTTAAGAGTAGTAACAGAAATTAAAACTAATGGTTACATACGCCCACACATGAATACAGCAGCAATTAAACTTTTATTAAAGCCAGAAAAAGACCCCACCCTTCCATCAAGTTACCGTCCGATTTCACAAATTAACACTGATATTAAAATTATCACTAAGGCTTTCACATCTAGACTAGAAACAGTAATCTCGACAATCATTCATAGCGACCAAACAGGCTTTATTAAAGATCGTCACTCTGCTAATAATATTAGGAGGCTCTCTAACCTTATTAGCATGTCACAGCGGCATGATAAAAAGGTAGTTATTATATCATTGGATGCAGAAAAAGCTTTCGACAAAGTTAACTGGTCCTTCCTCTTTGCTGTTTTAAATAAATTTGGCTTTGGGAAGTCATTTATTCACTGGGTGTCAGTATTATATGATTCTCCTAAAGCTACAGTTACTACTAATGGAATTATATCTCAGAGTTTTACTCTACAGAGAGGCACAAGACAGGGATGCCCCCTGTCCCCTTTATTATTTGCAATATTTATTGAGCCGCTTGCATTAACCATACGCCAGGAAAGAAGGATTCAAGGAATTCACTCTGGGGTAACAGAACATAAAATTAATCTATATGCCGATGATATTTTACTTTATTTCGAAAAGCCTGCTATTTCGTTAGGGGAAGTATTTAACTTAATAACTAAATTCTCACATTTATCAGATTATTCTATTAACTGGACAAAATCAACACTACTACCTATTACAGAAAATTCAAGGAACCCTGCAAGCCAGGACCTACACTACTAATTTGCTATAGGTAATTTAAAATACTTGGGCATAAAAATCTTACCTAAATTAACTGATTTAATTCATTTAAACTTTACTCCACTTCTGGATAGCATTTATAGTGACTTGAAGCGCTGGAATAATCTTCCTATTTCTCTAATAGGACGAATAGCCACTATTAAAATGAAAGTTTTACCCAAAATAAACTATTTTTTCTCAATGATTCCATTTAAACCTACGGCGAACTGGTTCCAGTTGTTGGACTCGGCCGTTACAAAATTTTACTGGAAATAAAAAAAAAGCAAACTAACAAACTATCTACTCTTCAGAAAAGTAAATCCAAAGGAGGTCTAGAGGCACCAAATTGTATGTACTACTATATAGCTAACCAGCTACAATATATCATTCTATGGGCACAACCCAACAGAGATTCTAATTGTTGGCTGGAACTAGAACAGAAGGATTGTAATAACCTCAGACTTCTAGGTTTACTCTTCATTACAACATCGATTAAGAGACATAATTTTTTTAAAAACCCAATGATTTCCGCCACCCTGACTGCCTGGTGGAAGGCACTAGAAATTACAAAAGCCCAAGTGGAGCCCTGTGGGCTTTCTCCCCTATGGCATAACCCCGACTTTCAACTTAACAACCAATCGTTTTATTTAGGTATGTGGGAGAAGAAAGGAATTACACATCTCCACCATCTCTTCTCAGATAATATGTTTATATCATATACATCCTTGCTCCAAAAATACAAGATAAAAAACTTAATTTTTTTACATTATCTGCAAGTTAAAAGCATGATAAAGAAACAAATTCCAACGCTTCAGGGTACGCTCCAATCGCCTGTTTTAGCTAAAGATATTACCAAGCTTTCTCCGACAACAACAAAAAAACTCTCAAAAATATATAAGTTACTTTCATATTCATACTGATCAAATGTCTTTACCCATCTCGAAATGGGAGACAGACTTGTCTATAGCTCCGGAATCTGACTTTTGGATTCAAGTTTGTGAAAACGTATTTAAAATGACAAAACACACAAATTTACAACTTATCCAATATACAATTATTCATAGAACATACATTACTCAATATATGATGAAGAAAATGGGACTCTCAGACTCCGACATTTTGCTCCAGTGTTTACAAAACACTACAGACACTTATTTTCATGCTTTATGGTTATGCACTCCGGTTAGGTATTTCTGGACTAAAGTCTTAGAAAAACTTTCCGCTATCTTGGACTGTAGGATACCTTTATCTCCAAACTTGTGTTTGCTAGGTGACCTAACAACAACTAACTTACCACATAAACAATTTCAATCTATACTTGTAGCCCTTACTATTGCAAAAAAAAACTATTCTTGTTAACTGGAAAAATAAACAAACTCTGAATATCGACCAATGGTCTAACCTACTCATAAATCACATTTTAATGGAAAAAATATCTGCCTCAAATAAAAACCAAATATCAAAATTTATAGAAACATGGTCTACGTATATAGAATATTTTAACCTAAATGGTTACTTAATTCTGCCTGTTAGCGAGAGCCACCACATCACGATAACTTACATTGCTGTTTCTGTATTTGGCAATTTGTAACTAATGTTGTGTTTTTATAGTCAGGAACCCAGTTGCTGCCAGCAGGATCGAGCAGACTACATCAAACGACACCTTAATCACCAACTCCTCAAGATTCACCTCCAATGGGCACCAAGGGTTAATATTCGGATTCACTGCATGCCAGTGGGTTAATTCTATAGTATACTACTTTTTACATGATATAAAGGACCAACTCTTTTGTGTCCATTCTACATCATCGTCCTACTCAGAAGTGGATGACATTTTAAATATGTTTTGCCTCCCCAAGGCACATCAGTGCAACTTAGTTTTCTGATGCTGAGAAAACTGCAGACATGTTTTTATTTCTTTTTTTTCTTCTTTTCTTCAGGCAGTCATTTCTGATAATCACAAAATAGCTGACACACAGCTGTATCAGTCCTTTTGTTAAACTAACATTTCAAGTCCTGCAAACTTTGGAGGAAACGTTCTTCGCAAAAGTAAAAGCGATATTGTACTATTTCGATAAAGTACAATTTCGACTTGCCGGTGTTTCCATTGAAAAGCGTTTTGCTTCTGAGGCGCAATTCTCGTAATGTCCTGTCTCGCGGGATCTCGCAGGTGCTCATGATGTTTACGGAAAACAGACGCCCGGAGTTCTTGATATTACTTTAAAAACATCTCCCTCCTCTCATCGGGCGGGTTCGGGCATTTGGTGTTGTTGTGTGTGTGCGCGCTTATAACTTGTGTTATGGTGCGGACGGATGGATTTCAACGAGGACGTGCGCCATATGTCGCTCGATTGCTCGTTGCCAGGGGCAACGACCATTACTCATGCAACGATATGGAACGTCCATTGAACGGCGGCATACTAGCTCCGTAGCTGAATCGCTTTGTGCTTAAAAAGACTTGTTATCCCCTCCGGAGGCAGCTCCGACACGAAAGCGAGTGGCCCTGTACTTCCTACTTCATTTCCTCTGTGCTGGGCGGGGGTCACATGACTACAGGGAATGCACAAAAAGTGTTACCATTACACTTTTGTGAAATACTTCTATTTCGACACGTCTCAAAAACCACCTCATTAGAGCGCAAAAACGTTTTTGCGGTATTTGAAAGTTTTTTCGAAAATCGCGTAACTTGCCTTTTGCGCAAAACTGAGGGTAATGGAAACGCACCTACTGTCCTTCTGGGTCCCTCTTCAGCATGACACGTGAAATGCAACCAATCAAATGGTTTGTAGGCTCACAAAATGCGCTTGCCTATTAGGCATTACTTTTCGGCATATCGCATACTCGCCTGCTTGTCCAAAGTCCAAAGGGAAAAAAATATATAATAATAATAATAATAATAATAATAATCCCAGCGGAATGGAATCACCAGAATCTTGCGTACTCATACGAAGGCGTCCCCACCAATATGGCCAGCCGGGTGGTATTGTGGGATATGTTAGCACAAAGGTGAGAACCCTCTACAGCTAGGTTGCTCCAGCAAGAGGTGTCCGTGGCAATAGTTATAGGAGCCGAATGCACGCCGCCTTGTCAATTGGAGTGACCCCAATCTTGATCTTTAGATGTGAGGCGTATTTTATTCAGCAATTCCAGAAAATAGCTCATTAAGTGTAACAGTCCTACTCCTGGCTCGCTGTAGCTTGCAGCAGAGATGCTCTGGCTTGTCACTTAGTTTACAATCAATGCATCCGAAAACTTAACAAAATAAAAGCCTTCAATATCGTGAATAGGAGTCACTATAGCACAATTTAGCTGTAACAAATTAAATAATAATGCATATATTTGTGGGGACTGGCGTCAAGTTGCATTTTACAATTTTAAAAATGTGTAGAAGTTTCCAAGTTACTTCATAATAAAAAAAAGAAAGAACACTCTTAATATGAAAAGAACACAACAACCTTTGATGGTTCGCTACCAGTTAAGTTAGGTCATTTTACAATGGGCATCCGTATTGAACTTAACAAAATAAAAGCATTCAACGTTGTGCAAAGGAGCCACTGTAACACAATTTAACAGTAATAAATTAAACAACAATGCAAAAAGGAGTCACTCTAACACGATTTAGCAGTAATGAATTAAATAACAATGCATATATTTGTAGGGACTGGGGTCAAGTTGTATTTTACAGTTTTTAAAATGTGCAGAATTTCACAAGTTACTTCTTGTTAAAAATTAGTCAGCTCTTCATATGAAAAGAAAAATGCACTGAGCTGTCACCATTGTCTTACAAATGCAATTATGCCATGTCGTGAAAGAAAAATGACCATCTCAAATCAATATCACACTCTTTTTCTCTTCTTTTTTACAGTACAGTACTATTCATAATTTTAAATTTTAATGAATTGTTATGAAATTAATCAATGACTAAAAAATTTAACCATTTTCCATATTTCCCAGTTTCATGTTATTAAGAGTATAAAAAATTGATAAATATATTGTACACTTTATTATAAATTTAGATACAAATTGAGGTACAAAATGTGCAATTGATTTGCGATCAATCGCAAGTTAATTATTGAAGTCATGCGATTGGCTCCGATTAAAACTTTTAATCGACTGACACCTCTAGAAAATAATAATAATAAAATAAAATAAAACAGGGAAAGCTGTACCTATCACGTGAGGTGCTGAATTCGGACCCAAATGCAGACAAGCCACAGAAGGTGGGAAACAGAGAATCTTTACATACAAAAATACAAAGTAACAACAGAGAGCAAGGGCTGCATTCAGAACTCAAAAGTACAAAGTAACTCTCGCAAGTCTTATTTTTGCCTTTTCTATTTGGCCCTAATATGATACTGTTTTCGACCTACTGTAGATTAAAAGTAACTCAAATGTATTCCCGTTGATACCATAAATTCCCATGACATGCTCCATGGATTTTGTAGCCTAATGGTGACTATAAATAATGTCTGCGAAGTGCACATTCCATGCTAGAGCTTTCTCACATTATATACAGTATACTTTACGGTACACATTCCTTCCTGCTAATGCAGAGTTAATATTGATGCATGTCTAGAAGAGCTACATGCTAATGAAGTCAGTCATAATAGATGCACATGCCATTAAGGCCATCCTGAAGCGTCCAAACACATCAACATGGAGACGTGACGGTCTCAATCTATCTGGTCCAATCAAAGGGGATCTGTGATGTCACTTCCTGTCATTACTTTAAGTCATTACTTTCACCTTTCACACATGCACCACTTTTGTTCTCGATTTAACAACTCATTACATTCATATGCAAATGCATGTTGCATATGATTGTCACTTTTCAAATAAATTGTATTTGCCCAGCATGGTCTTTTCTGTGAAATTGACAAAACATTTTCCGGGGGGGTCAAAAGAGGCAAAGAATATCCTCAGAATAATTGTCTGTGTCAAATTATTTGAATTATCTTTTGGTTTGCTGTAGGAAAGGTGAGAGAATGATATTTAGTCGATTTTTATCACTGTCAACTATCAAAACAGGTCATATTTGACTTGAACCATATCTAAGGGTTAAAGTTTCCAACGTAATTTTTTGCCTCACTTGTCTCCACCGTGCATCTCAAATAAGTTGGGTCTTCTTAAAATGACAATGCCTGCAGGGAAGTATGTTCAGACACATTTGCATTTGTGGCCTTTGAATTATCTCCTTTGAAGAAAGACTTTGGTGTGCAAAGTGATGAGGAGGAGAGATGTCTGCGGTGAAGGTTCATTTTATTTTTTCCCTCCCTGATCCATGGCAGACGTTCTTTGTGTCGTATGTGGTGGAGTGTGGGGGTGTGCAGGTAGGGTGATATAGAGGGCTTCAGGGGGCCTTTTTTCCATTAGGATCTCATTCGTTTTAGCACCCTGTCACATCCTCCCTGGAAGTACAGGCTGACTTCAAAGATGTTGCTGGAAATGCTCTAAACAGGGTTCTATGCTTGGCCTTGTAGCCTTTCCTGTGCTGCCGGAAATGTACAATGATTGTATGGACAGCACAATGTGTACTATAAATTAAATTTGGAATAAGTATTTGGCTTTGTTGTTTGTGTTTTTTTACCACAGCAGTGTACTAAAAATGTGATATCTTTCGTGGCTACTCACACATACTGTATAAAAATCCATAAAAGTAGCACATATGAGCACACCCTCTAGAGGACTTTGCAATATTTAAAAAGGGGTTGAAAATATCAATGGCTGACACCACTCTTGCACTTTGCTCTATGTTCTCACATGATATAGCGTGCTGCCATAAGGCCAGTGCACAGATGTGTGTGTATGCGTGTTTGTGTGCATTGTGGTCGGGTTTGCGTGCACATTTGCTCATTAGCTCAAGGTTATGCTCCGCATATTGTGTCACTGGCTCAGAGGTCTGTTTTGAACTGAATTATTAAGATGTGCTTTTCCTCTTTAGTTCCGACTCAGTGGGAACATGTTAATGTGAATTTGTCCCACTTTAGCCTGCTGATCTTTATGAGACGCACGCTGTTAGCGGGCGTCACAATAAAGCAGCTCTAAACACAACCAGATTTATGAATAAATTATGGCAAATTGTTGGAGTCAGTGGGATAGTAAATTTACGCATGGTGAGTTTTGTTTTTTGGGGTTTTTTTTTCCTAACGATTCTTCCGGCAGCGCCGCACTTGTGAAGTTATTTAAATATTTACGTGATGAGTTGGCGACAAGACGAGGACTGATGGAGTTGACATTTAGATAGAAACAATAAATTGCCTGTGCTGCCGTCGACACTGATATTTAACAAGGACCAATTCATTATTTATGAGTATTAATAACATCTAAACATAAACAGACTTTTTTTTTTTTTTTGCCAGGACTCAGCATGACCTTTCCCAAGCTGAATCAGATCATCTCAACATGAGGAAAATAAATGTTAATTGTTTTAAGAAAACAACTCTAAAATTATTCCATAGGCCTATTACACACATTTGTTTATTCAATGATGCCTTCTAGAGCGACTGAGAACAAGAGTTGACTAAGTCTATTTTTGTCATTTCACTGGCAAGAGATTTAAAGCACTGATGAATCAGAAAAAAGTGTTGAGTGCAATAATAGACTGACCGCTAAAGCATTACCAACTTGGTAGCATGGTGTGCTTTTAGTTAGCATGTCTGCCTCAAAGCTATAGTGTTTTAGTTAGAATCTTGAACCCGGTCATTCCTTGTGGAGTTTCCTCAAACATAAAAATATAAATGCTAGGTTCATTGAATACTCTAACTTTCCTTTGAATGAGTCTATATAGCCGCCAGGCTATATGTGCCCTTGGATTGGCTGGCACTCACAGATTTAAAAAAATAAATAAAAAGCTCCAGCTCACATGAAAATCCTTAAAAGTACACCCTATGATGTTCATGACAATGTAGGAAGCAGTGTCACATAAAGGACAAAATAACAACAGAGCGAGACAGTCACAGGTCATCTGACCTTCTCTATTTATCCACTATAAAACTCGACTCTCGCTTGTCCTCGACTCACCTGAACGCCTCGTGAGCAGTGTTATATGATGCGATGTGAAGTTGGCCGAACACGTCTCTTCTCAGCCCAGAACAGGCCCGAAGGCAGCAGAGCGTGAAGGCGGACAGGGAAGGTCTCACATGTGGAAAGGTTTGACCTTCTGTGCACGGACCACTGTACCAGTTTGGACAGTTTTATTTACGTGATGGCTGGTCAAAAGTCTTTTTCCAGGCACAGACAGTATACACAAACAAATATTCTGACCAATATTAACACATTTATTGTTTCAAGCTTCAATTAAGTTAACATGCTTTTGGAATGTGGGAGGAAGCTGGAGAAAATTCATGCAAGCACAATGGAGAACTTGTCAACTCCTCACAAAAGGTCAATACAATTTAAGTTGCAGTACAAAAGTATGATGTTTAATTGTGATTTTTCACCTATTCCGTTTTTTCTTTAAAATACACAGCAATTAAAGTTCTAATCTAACAATCCTAATTATTTTTGTGTCTATTGTGACTTCCACTTTCCGTTTGATGAGCAACTAGTGGCTAGTCAAATATTGGCACTTCTTAAAATAATCGCCTAGGTCATTTTTTCAGATTTTTCAGGAAACACAAAAAAAAATTGCTATTTGCATCAGGAGGAGATGATTAAGGCAAAAAAATATTTTTTGCAAAAAAAAAAAAAAGATTTCAAGAGGGTGACTATATTTGAAGTGACCAGAAATAAAGAATCTAAAAATAACCCAAGTGTGTCTATGGTTACATTTTATGAATTCATTGTAAATATTTCATTGTCTACTTGATTTGTTATGACTGTGTTTTTGGTTGGGTTCTTGGGTCATTGTGTTGGTATGGTCCGGCACTCTTAGGTCCTTTATTTAGGTTCTGTATGTGTGACTTTTATTTTATCATAAAGGCCTTTATTCTGTCATATATAATTGTCCATTCCCCTAGCAAGTGTTACTGAATGACACTTTTATCGGCGCATCGAGGTTCCTTAGCCGAGGTTTCCCTCTGCACGTTGAGGTTTCCTATCCCTTCTCTTCATGCAAGATGTTCTTCCATGTGTTTGAGATTGCTTCCATGCATCCAGCCCTGCTCTCTCAATCGAGGTTTTGCAGTCAAATGTTTTCTTCGAGGCCATTTTAATCCAGCCCTGCTCTCTGTTGTTACTTTGTATTTTTTGATATAAAGACTCTGTTTCCCAACTCGTGATCATTTCAGTCACATTCTGAATTTAAATCCCATAGATGGTCAATCTTACTGTACATGTCCTGGTATGAAACTTAGCCAACTTCCATTTATTTGCTCTAAAAACACCACTTCCTGTGCTTAGCTTGAACTTTATCTTTAAGTCCTCAGCAAAAGTGTGTGTGGGTTCGAGAGGCTCAACTTAAGAGTCCTTTTGCGTGAGCCCCTTAAAACGGCGTCAAGTGAGAGAAGGTGCTCAGCTCAGCAGGACTCTCCTGCTAGCTCACATCTGATGCTCACCTGAGAGGTGAGTGTGCGCGTGCGCTTTTTTTTTGTTTTTGTCTGGGACCTTTTTGAAACCAGCGAGCAACTGAGCTGGAAATAAGAACAAAGGCGCACAATGACATAGAGGAAGGAATAACAATGAGTGATGTGTCGTGCCGTTGTGTGATTCCATGAATAGAAACTCTGTGTGTGTGTGTGGGGGGGGGGGGTGCGTATGTGGGGGTTTGCGTGTGCGTGTGTGTGTGTGGGTGTGTGCACTGCATCGGTCTTGGATTATTATCAGAGCATGAATACTGTATATATCATTTCATTAATTACCGTTCGGTGCTCTAATTACAATGCATCGGGGACACTGGCACTATAATCCTCAGTCATGTATAATGTCAATACAACTTGCCTTGTCAGTCACACACTCACACATAGACTTCTATAAATGGTGTCACTTCCTCTCTTTGACTCAGTTTTCTTTGCTTCTGTGCACCTGTCATTCCAATCTAGCCTGGACATCAAGAAAGGAGAAGTATCACTAAAGGCGATGGATGAAAGTTGCACTGCGAAGATTCACATTTTTAGGGAAGCGGTACCAAACTAAGTTTGAAGCTTTTCAAAATGAACTAAATTCAAGTAGAACTAATAATAAACTAATAAATGAAAACAGCGATGAACATGGATTTAAAAAAAGCATTAATGGAATTGAAGATGAGGACATTTTGCACTTCTATGCTATGAAGAAAGTACAGGTTCAGCAGGATTTGTTTTTTACTTCTCTATTTCAACGTTCGTTCATCCCTTATTTTCTCCTAATCCACACTGTTTCACAATCACTGAATCATTCCTTTCTCTTTTTTTCTGAATCATTCCAATTGTGTTCCACTGCGCTAAAAGTGAAGAACGAGCCGTGTCTTATATAGATTTAGATGAAGCGTCATCTCAGTGCCATCATCAGTCAAAATGTCATGTGTAATATTTAAAGCATTCAGCCAGGGACTGTGCGACTGACTACCAGACTGCATCCAAAATTAGAGAATTTGAGAAGGATTACCTCATAGCCAGGCATTTCTGTGTTAGGGCTTGAGTATTCGGCAGATGTCTGCGTGTTCCCAAACACAAGCGGCACCCGCTGGGAACAAAAAGAAACTAATGAGGACATGTTTTTATTATTAATAGGATACAGTGGTCCGTTATTCAGACAATTTTTTGCTTTTACTCAACATATGACATAGAACATGATAGAAGTGGATGTGTTTGGAATCATGGGTCATATACCTGTTGTGAAATTTGCCATTCAGCTCTTTGCTAGAGAACAAGAGAAATTTAAATGTATTCATCTGGCATTAGAATTAGACTGCATTACATAGCAAGCTTGTCTTGGTCCTCCGCCATATTTTTGAAAGGCCACAGCATGCCAAAGCGATTGCTTCCATTTTTATTTGAAGTGGCCATTTTAAGGTCATTTTGGCCATTTCCAGGTGTCCTTCAATGGCAAACTTGCCCAAGAGATTTTGTCGGATGGTTCCACATCCTAGTGTGGGGTGTCGATAAATTTCAAAATATGTGTGTTTTCGTCATTGGGTGTTGGCGGAAGACGGCAGCGAAGTTTGATGACTTGTTATAAAATATGAAACTAATAAACTGATCTCCACAAGGTCATAGCAGTATAGATACAATAACTCTGATTTCTTTCAAACTGTGTGTTGTGCCCCCAAGTTTTGAGGTTTTTTTTGTTGTATTTTTTTTTACAGCAGAGAAAGCGCAACACAGCGCCCATCAAATTATCATTATGCTCAAGCTACTTTAATTATTTTATTCTGTTTAATTGTTTTACAATAATGTGCATTATTATTATTATTTGTTATTTTTATTAGAAAAACATAATTTTGTTCATGTTTTTTGGGAGTGATGGAACAGATTAATGGCATTTCCATTTATTTTGACGGTTGTTTTGAGTTAGGAATGCGGTCACAGAAAGAATTAAACTAAAAAGTGCAAGCACCACTATTTTTTGCACTGTACCACCAAGTCAGTTGGCACCAGCTCATGAGAAAATGTACTTTGTTGTGTAGTGATACTTGCTGGGGTAGGCTGGCCTGACACTCCAGAGGCCCAGATACAGTAGGTGTATACAAGTAACTAAAATCCGCCTTCTCTTGCTCAACCTTGAAGGAGTGGCCCGGGATGAAAGGATCTGTACATTGTCACATATAGGCCTGGTGGAGAAATGTATTATTCAAACTACCTGAATCTGAGATCATAGCTTTGCAAATCATTACCTTATATCTACATGCAGTCGGCTGCACAAAAATAAATGTCTTACTTCTGCAGTTAAAAGTGCTCGATTTAAACGTCTGTGCCCAACAAGCATGAACTTGATTTGACTCTACTTGTCTGCCCTTTTAAATTAAGAACAGCAACGCCATCTAGCGAGTTTTGAGAGCATTGCAGGTGTACGTCAGACATCATTGGCCGCCCTCGTCAACGTCCAACGAGGTAGTGTTGGTTAAAAAGTGTATTTAAAAATATTAATCTTGTCTTCAAATCTATACAGTCTTTTTATTTTTTAAGATAAAAGGTTTCATTTACCTTGACTACTTTCCGCGTCGACTGCCGCCATCCTCAGAAACTGTCAAACTGACAGTTGTGACGTGTCCTATTATCAGCTGATAAAGTTTTGATATACATTTTCTAATTACTGCATATTTACATATTGTGACCTGATGCTTCAGAATACAACATCAGTAACACTAAATAAACTAGCTACATTAGGTAATAATACTAATGAAGAGACCACCAGTGTTTGTTTACAGTACTCCCACGTGTATACGCATGACCTATGTGAACGTATCACATGCAAACAAGACTAAAAGTGGCACAATAAACTCGGTTACTGTTTGAAACTACACAAAACAAACGGTTTATTAGAGATGCTAATTTTGCTTCAACAAATGTGACAATAACATATGACCGTAAACGTGCCACTAAGTTTAATGCTGGATTTTAAGCTAATTCATAAGTATGCCTGGTTAAAAAAAATACATAAAAAAACAAAGCCGAAGACACAGCAATACAGTAAATAAACACTTTATTACAAAACATTCATTAATGTTTTCTATGCTGGTACAAGAAGTATTTAATTTACAATAGAGATCCACAAATTGAAACACACTATAGTCTATCACTAAGGCAGTAGTCAAGTCATAATTACAGTAAATAGTGTATAAAATCACTTGTAGGCCATAAATACTGTATAAAATAACGCCTTTAGTGTTATACTCTGTGACATCTTCACACCGCTAGTGTTGTATTCTGTGGAGGTATCTCTCAGGGTCGCCCTCTCCACCTCTGCTAGCGCCTGAACCAGCTCGAGGCAGTCTCTCCGATGACCTTCTAAAGCCTCGACTCTCGTTTAGTACCGCCGAAGTCCCTGTAGTTCTTCCCATTAGCTCAGTTGTAGTGTGCTGTTGTGGACCTTCGCCGCTGTGAGCCGCAGCCTCTGCATCGGCCTCGTCACCAGAGTCCTTTTCCTGACTGCTTGGGAAGCCCTCTCCGATCCTAAATGAAAGGAACATATTATTGCACACATTACTGCATGCGTTTACTATGCCACTGTATCACTGACTGTTACCTGAGATGGTTGAAAGCCCGCAGCCAGTGTGTTCCCAGTACGTCCCTGCCGCTAGTTCTCAGGCCTCTGCGGTGACTCCGGGTCCTGAGTCCCACCAAAGCTTGGGCTAGCTCAGTCTCATCCCTGTGTGCCCAAACCAGCTGGGCCCTCTGCTCCGCATCCTGGTCGCCGGCCGCCCTGAAAAGTCTCTGGAGCTGCCACAGGTTCACATTGCTGAAGATATTCCCAGAGCCAGCCTTGCGTGCTCGCCTCTCAGCCAGGCGCCACAGGGTGGAGGGGCCGGCCACAACGGACGAGGGAGGGGATGCGGGCCCGCTATCCATCCGAGGAAAAATGCAGGGCAAGGTAGCATACAAGGGCTCTGCTGTAAGAGGAGGCAAGTTTTAAGGTCACAATATGAATAGATTGAGCGACAGATTACATTAGCGGTTTTGAAAAGAACTCCACCATTGACCTTTCACCTTTTTGTGAGCGTTTTGCTTTTCTGCCACCAAAGATACTAGTGGCACAAACAGGAGACATTTGATGATAACCACAGAACCAAAACATATGGCAACCATGCTAAGGAGCTGTAGCATTACTGTTCTGGTCTGTTGCTGTGTAACTTTAAGCCCTACTTATTTCCTCCACTTGAAAAGCATGTTCCATTGCAGCTTGTAAGTGGGACACAAGCAGATCATTCAACACAGTGACAAAAGGCGCTCAATGTGGGTCACAGATCAGTTTGGGTCATGTTAGGTCAGGTATTGACAGTGGATTGCACATTAAAATTCACTATTGGCTAGTGTGATATTTACCAGTGTGAAATATAATTAATTGTATTTAGTGTTTTCTTTTTTCTTCATCTTTTTTGGGGGGAGGGGGGTGGGGGGCTATGCGCAGCAGTTATGGAAGGGCACCATACTTCTCTCACTATTGATGGCAAAACAACTACCACTGCGAAACACAGCTCTATTCACATAATTCTGAAAAAAAATTAATACAATATTTATTCACAAATACATTTAACCACTATACAATTAGCTGATTCTAAACGTTTATGTAAGACTGGAGCTTACCGAATGACACAAATAAAGAGAAAATGGTATGTACTTACCCAAATAAACGTAATGTATCAACAGTAGTCACTTGTGTAGCATTTCCATCGATGCAGCAGCTTTGTGCAGAGTTGTTTTTCAATTAAAACTGCCACGGCGCGTGACGTGCAGTATTTTTGTTTGTTCCCCAGTGATCCATTTGTGCCCTTGAGCCGGTTAAATCACTCGTCGCACCAAAAGCCAATGAGAGAAGAGCGTCCGTCATAGTAGGCGGGGAAAATGTCTACAGGAGCCAATCGGGAGGTCGAACATGTAAGAATGGCAACGCCCCTGTAAACACGTCAGTCTAGTCTAGTCCATTGACGTCAATGGGGAAGACTGGCATGAGTGGTTCTTTAGTCTGCATGGGATGAGCATCCTGCACGCAGGCAGTGACGTTTAACCTCATGTGTAGTAATTACAGGGACATTTTATTCGTTATTAGGTGAAGGTTTGAATGGTTTCAAACATATAACAAAATGCCAAATGCCCTCCTTTGTGAATGCCTTATTAAAATGACGTAGGCGGTCATGTCACCGACTGCGTTTTTAGTGTTCATCTCCCACCACTCTTGTTAAGTTGCTCCAGTCCTCGTTTAAATGTGCGTCTCAACGGTGTTTAATGGCAACCTCTAGAGGAGCACTAATAGCGTTACAACAACAGTGATTTGGTTTTCGGGACCGTCACTGCGCAGTGTGCAGTTATTCAATCAAAACTTTGTAAAACACCAGTACTAACGCATATGACGCAACATGAACATAGAGGATGGGTATTTTGTTATAAATTGGTAATACAACAAATTCTAATGGAACCAAATAACACATTTTTATTGGTTGTTTTCTTTGTCATCGGGACAATCAGTGTCACCTCTTGTTTGAGGAAAAAAAGGAAAATACAGGACTTTTTTTTTTATTATTATTATTTTTTACTACAAATGATTAATGATAAATTACAATTTAATGCTCATTTTTAGTCAGCATTTGCTCACTATAACTTTTACTTTACTTTTTACACTACAGTATAAAAGAACCAGATTCGAAGAAAAATGGATGCGCTAGAGAATTAATTAGCATTCCGATGCAAATGTTTGGATCCTGTGCTCACTCGTATTTAAATTTTTAATTAGAGCTGTCAAACAATTACATTTTTAAATCAGATTAATCACAATTTAGAATTTTGATTAATCACGATTAATCGCTTAATAAAAAAATACTTTTTATCAACAAAAAAAAACCGCCAAATTTGAAGAGCCCCGTTTATGTGTTAATTATTTTGACATTTAATGTTATGAGGACGTCTTCAAATTTTTTTGAGTCACTCTACACGCTTATCCTCATCTTTTTCTAATCAGTTAATTTCTTGCATAATTTAAAATGGAAAAAAATGACCCCAATATTTTGACATGAACAAATATTCTTAATGTGATATGCAAACATTTATTAAATGCTTTACTTTAATGCATGTAATGATGTTTATTGCTCAAACACAACCTGTGCTACCTTAAACGTAGCCATCCGCTGTGACGCAAGATGAACATTTTTTATATTTATTAATTATATATGTAATATTTGACTTTCAAATACACGTTTTTATTAGTCATTTTATTTTTGTACAAGTTTACGCAATCAATTAAACAGGAACCTGTGAAGACAGACTTAAGTGCATGCATCCCTAAATTCAGCCTGTGTCAGTCATGAAGGAATAGTGGCTTGTCTTTTTCCCCCCACAAACATATTAATCATGACCACCAAGGCTAAAAACAAAGGGGGATAAAGTATTTCATCATATCGGAAAATGGTTAAAAGGTTATTGACATCAACGTGTCACAAAAAAAAAAAAAAAAAAGTGTCACAGTTCAAACGTTTGACTTTACAGTAGTACGCAGTGTACTACTGTAAATGTACGTTGCTCAATGGAGGGGAAAAACGCTACAACATGGATAAACAGCATTTGTAAAATGAGTCATGTTCTAAAAAGTGTCAAAAGCCGAGTAATTTATAGAAATGTCAGCTGAAACAGCTGACAAAAAGAGGAAGTAGATGGCCGGCTCATCTGTCACACATACACACACCCAGTAGGCCACTTCCTGCTCACTTGTCTGTGGTGTTCATGACAAGCAGTGAATTAAAAAAAAAGTGAGAGAAAAGTCAGTGAACTGGCCTGCAAAGAGGCACAGAGGTTGCAGTAAAACAACAAACGAGTGATGGAGCCTCAACAGATCAGAGAGGGATACTTGGTGAAAAAGGTAAGAATAATCACTTCCTCATACAGAATATACAGAGAAAGTCCCCATTTTATTCCACATACTACACTGAAGACAAGTGTACTGGAGTGACTCCAGAGTAGGCTGCCACGTGAGGAGAATTTGTGAAGCAGAATGTGGCTCATTCCCCAAGGTCATGTTTGTACTTTCTCCCCCAAGTAACTCAGCAATTTGATATGAAGGAGGATCATGAGGCAGCTCGTGTTTAGTTTTAAGTGTGACTTCCTTTAGTTATAAGAACTTGTAGATTGCACTCGTGTGTTTGCTTTGTACAATCTCTTCTTGCAGGGATAAAATGACAAAAACCAACTCCTGCATTAGATGGAATATTGTCGCTGCAAATTAAAATGATAACAGAATGTTGAACACAGAATTGATCAACTAAGATTCTTGCTTGATACAAAATAGTGCTGCTAGTGTTATGTGGGCTCTCCCTAGTGGCAAAAGAAACACAGAATTAAATGTTCACATTGTGCAAGTGAAATATTTAAAAAGAAAATCTAGTACAGTAAATGTGTTAAGTACTGTTCAGTTGTATTTAACTGATGTCACAGGCACATGTGACATTTAATCTTTTATGAAAGGCTTGTTTTCAAACATTATGGAAGTTTTTTTTTTTTAAATAGTTAAGCCCAATGTTATTGTTTAAACTGTGAATATGTACAGTGGTTTACAGTATTACATTCACTTATTAGGAACAAAGCCAGCCTGGTTTATGATAAACAGTTGGGCTATTACACTACAGTGTTAATTCTGCTATTCTGGTCTGGATGCTGGCACAGAGAGCAATACAGCTAGCTAGATGGCTGTACCCAGTTAGCTAGTTTGACACAAACCGAATCTAAAATATCTAAGGAAAAAGTAAAACTTGTGTCTAGTAGAAAGTAAAAAAAAAAGGGGGAAATCTAACACAGGAGAAAGAGATAGCGAGCGAGAGAGAGAGAGAATATAGAAGTGGATACAAGACAACAGAACATTTACGCCAATGCATTTGAATGACAAAAGATGAGGGTTAAAATGTCTTGACTGATCACATCCATTCACCCCATCATCATTTTGACAGTAACGCACAAATAAATATTCATCGAATAAATGTCATGTTTTGGTGACTCAAAGAGCTCACTGTTGAACTACTGGACCGCTGTGTGGGTGGTACTGTCTGAAGACGGGCTGGAATTCTACAAGAAGAAAACAGACCAGTCTCCCAAAGGGATGATCCCACTGAAAGGGGCCACGCTAATCAGTCCATGTCAAGACTGTGGCAACAGAATGGTACGTCCATGTCGTATACAAACACACTACTTGTAGCAGAAATGCACGTCAAAGTTAATTTTTATTCTTCAGTTGGTGTTCAAGATCACCACCGACAAGAAACAGGATCATTTCTTCCAAGCATCGCACATGGAGGAGAGGGAATTGTGGGTAAAAGACATCAAGAGGGCTTTACACTGCTTACAAGGGGGCAAGAAGTTCGCTAGGAAGTCCACCAGACGCTCCATTCGCCTGCCTGATACCATCAACCTGACGTAGGGTTTCTACAGTCTACTCAGACCAAACCAAAAAGTAACTAACTGTCTTCCACGATATTGTACTGAATTCCCATTATGTTCCGTTAGTGAGCTGTACACTCAGCTGAGAGACCAAGATGAAGGGGTCAAGGAATTGAAACTGGAGCAAGAGAACAAAATTTTCAATCACTGCTTCACTGGTAGTCGCTTTGAGTTTCACTTTGAGGATTCATGCATTACATTTTTGGGGTCTATGCCAAGTTTCACTTTGAGATTTCATGCTTTCTTTAAAAAAAAAAAAAAGGTTCCACGGTGTTGGAGTGGCTGATTTCTAAGGAAAAAGCCAGGAACAGGCCCGAGGCACTCATGTTAGCCACGGGGCTCATGAACGAGGGGTTCCTGCAGCCCGCCGGCGATCTTTCAAAGGAGGGAGCAGTGAGCAGGGAGAAGTCCGTCTTCCTGGATCAGACCGACGCTTTTTACTACTTTGTAAGTTGATGCCATTAAATAATTTATTTGGCCTCTGCTGAGGGTGGTAAAAACAAAATAAAATAATAAAACCTTGAGGAATCATACATACTGTAAGTGATCCATTGATTCCAATAGTGGAGAGTTCCTTTTCAATTTCTTTTTCAGACAGATCCAGTACAGTGGACTGCAAATCAGAAGCATCAATATTAACAGTTAAATGTGAAATCAATTCTTCTGATATTGCTTTTTTTTTTTATGCAGCTCTTCTTGTGCATGTGTTCCATTGTGACAGGCAGACAGCGGCTTCTTCTGCGAAGGCTACTCCAGTGATGAGGACACTCTAGTCAAGGAAGAATTCAGAGGGAATATCGTTAAGCAAGGCTGTTTGCTGAAACAGGTAAGTACTTTACAAAGAGACTGAGTCCAACAGAAATGTGATTGGAGGTTCACATCTTAATTGCTTCAACGTTCACAGGGCCACAAAAGAAAAAATTGGAAAGTCCGGAAATTCATTTTGAGGAACGACCCTGCCTATATGCATTATTCCGATCCTACCAAGGTAAATACTGCATTTCCTCTTAAATAGTTACTTTCCTCTAATAGCTGCCAGGTGTGTATAAACTAGTGGTACCAAACCTTTATTGAGCTAAAGGAACGTACAGTGGTGCCCTGAGATTAAAAAAATTAAATCCTATAACTGAAATGAATGGAATTGTCATTAGTCCCCGCCCCCCCCAACAAAAACCAGACATTTTTGTCATGCGTTTTTATCAGCAGTGTCAAAATTAGTGCGTTAATTTTGAGTTAATGTAAAGTTACGTTAACGACACTATATTTTTTAACATGCGATTAATGACCGCTCCTTACTTGGAAAGCCTGTACTGGGGGAATTCCAGTCACAAACACAGCAGACACGTCTACATCAAAATTGAGCAGTAATAAATGTAATAATAATGCATATATTTGTGGAGACAGGGGTCAAGTTGCATTTTACAATTTTAAAAATGTGCAAAATGTCACAAATTACTTCATGTTAAATTACATAGCTCTTAATATGAAAAGAAAAAAACACTGTCACCAACATCTTACAAATGCATTTATGCCATCTAGTGGCAGAAAATATCCTCAACACAAATCAATATCACACTCTTTTTTCAGTATAGGACATCTTTTTAATTTTAACTCAATTTTATTAATTATTATGAAATTACTGTATATTCATCGTTTTTTCCACTTTTATGTTAACAAGAGTATGAAAACTTTTTGTTATACATTTAGAACAGATATACATTTTGCAATTAATCGTGAATTAACTATTGAAGTCATGTGATAAATTACGATTACTAATTTTAATCACCTGACATCCCTAGTTTTTAATAAGGGAAAAAAGAATGAGTTTTTAATGGACATCCTCCTGGCTAATGGTACTTGATACTGTGTCTTGTTTTGTTGGATCAAACTGCAGAATTTGATTGGCTCATTTGCAACACCAGGTGGGCATTCGTGGTATAGCACGCTGGTAGTTATGTGTCCGACAGATCCTTTGGTTAAAACAACCACTCTCGAATGGTAGGTGTTTTCAACCAATATATATTGGTGATTGGCCAACCGATACAAATTGGTCATTCTGACCAAGATATTGGTTAATCTGTGTTAAGCTGACAAAAGTAGGCTATCACTGATTGTCACACCCACCTAAGTGGGGCAAAATTAATTCTCCACATTTGACCCATCCTCTGAGCGTTGAGCAACAGCAAGGGCTACGCTCGGGAATCATTTGGTGATCAAACCCTCCAATTACAACCTATAATGCAGAGTGTCAAGCAGGCCTAGTGATCTAGCTAGACACACATTTCCATTTTTAAACACTTATATAATTTACTGTATCACTTATAATTATTAATAAATACATTTAGAATACAATAAATTGATACAATAAATATATTTCCAAGTGCTCTATCTAGACTTACTTTCTAATGTAACCAATTTCATTGGTTGTTTGGCTAACCAATTTTATTGGTATGCCGGTAACCACCCGGAATGGTCAATGTCTGACCAATCTATTGGTTAATCCGGCCAATATGATCTTAACCTACTAGATTTTTATTTTATTTTTTAAACCAATTAATTTTTAGAGTGTAGACTGCTTTTGATTCTATTTGGTAGACAGAACTTTTTGAGTTAGCCGTTAGAGGTAGTCCCGCTCTGTCCCACTGTCATATGGTGTTCCACAGGGGTCAATTTTGGGGCTCCTGCTGTTTTCATTGTATATGCTGCCTCATTGTTACATTTTAAGAAAACATGGTATTTCCTCCTAATCCCTGTATATGTAAGACTCGGCATTGTTTTAGTGTTAATAAGGGGTTTAGTGTTTTATGTTATGTATTGTTTTTAAGTGTGTTGTTACTAAACACCTTGGCCATTCTTGGTGGAAATAACCAACACTAACTTTTAAATGCTGGAATTAACGAGTGTGACAAAAACAAAAACTTTGAATTTAGGGTGATGACCCCTTGGGGTCCATCTATCTGCGGGGCTCCGTGGTCACAGCTGTGGATTTTGTGCCTGATGGTGGGTGAGAAACACATGTCCTCCTTTTACTTCCTCTTCACTCCCTTTTCATCTCTCAGTCACTTGCCTCCTGCCATTACAGCCAAAAGATACGACGTGGATGGCAACCTTTTTGAGATCATTACCTCTGATGAGACGCACTACTTCTTGCAGGCGGCCACCGCCAAAGAGAGAAAGGAGTGGATCGAAGCCGTGCAAGAGGTGTCCAAAAGTGGGAATTGATCCGCAGTCTCTTGCTTGGATGGAGTTGCTCAGTGACAAAAGAGGAAAGTGTGTGATTTTTCACACGTAGAATAAAATCCTAGGCAACAAGGGTTTTATTGTATTCATGTGAAAATTGTAGTCATAGGAGCACTGTGTCTAAGTAGACTGACTGCCTAGTGTTTAGTTTCACATTTCTGTTTTCATGAAGTTAAAGATAGTGTCTGTCTTATCATATAAGCACATGCATGTCCACAGTTCCTGGTAGGGAATGTGGGAATGTGTTAACACGTCAGCGCCTGCTGCTTAGTTACTTTAATTTAGTGATTAAATAACGCTTGAGCTGCTCTGTATTAATTATACTTAATATTTCCAGCACAAAATCTATCATATTGTGTTTTCTTTATTTTTTTAAACAATATGTTATTTGACCACTTTGTGTTGAATTAAAAGGACAAATATGCTCATAGTTGCTAGTTTTTGCTTCATAATTGAAAATTATGTGGACAAGAAGGGGCAATCATTCACAGTTTAAAAATGTCCAATAGTGATAATGGGCAATTATCTGCTCTTAAAGCCATGTGCGTTTCCCCTTTTTAACACAGGTGGGCGCCACAGGTCTACCCAATAATATCAGGGTGTCTCAGTCTAGGGAAGTAGAATCATACTTTTCATATTGAAATGATTATGTACAGCAGTGTTATCCCACCTTGATTGAGACAGGGCGTAAAAATCTCATGATACACCAAACAAATGTTCCGAAAAGTATACACAGTACAGTATACTGAAATAACAAGGTCATCTCAATGTATTCAAAAATACACCAAGGCTACTCGGTATGAAATCTGGGCCTGTTAGGTTGAAACCGAATGGGGAGTTTTCTGTATTCTGAACTTACATTCTGTCTTACACAAAGACTTATGTACAAATGAATGCGTAACTATTGATTCCTGCATCAGTTCCACATCCAAGTATACTGTACAAGCCCTGCAAACACCCATTAGGTCCATAAGTGCAACACAAAGCTGACATGGGCCATCAATAACATAGACCACTAAAGCGGGGAATCCAAGGGTTGCCATGGCAATCATAACAATATCACTTTTCTTCCAGTCCAGCATGGCATTCAAATAAACTGAAATATTTTATAAACTAGAGAGCTCAGAATGCATACGTTTACAGTATGTCGTTTTAAAGGAGGCACTTTATGGAGATGTTTGTCTCGCAGACGTCAAGCTGATGAATAATTGGAGCATGGCGTCTTGGGACAGACGATGAGGAAATTCGTATGTGTTGCTTTTTTCATTCAGTCATTGCCAAAGGCCATTTGGGGGGCCTGTGTATTGATCTGGCCTTAGGCAATGGATTACATGAAAATTTTGTGATGTAAAATGATACTTCATAAAAGGGTAGAATATGTCCCTGGAACTATAGAATAGAGCAGTATATAAACTCACACTGTTATTTTTGCAAATCCAAATCTTTTACTGACCGTACTAGCAATACATTCACTTTTTTTTTTTTTTTTTTTTTTAATTCCCTCTCATTAGACATGGGCATTTGCTACATCGTTGATAATTCATCTTTATTATATTATTTTTTTAGTGGAAACAAATATTTTACGACAATTGTTTTCACTTGTTTGTTGCATACGATATGTTGCACTTTTTTAAAACAGTAAACTAGCTTAGTGAATCAACAATTTGTCCTCGATTGCTTCAAGAACCGATTAATCAACAAATCCCCGGTCAACAGCTTGCTTAATATGCTTATGCCAATGATGTCATCAAAAGTAATCAAGATATATTACTTTCCTTGACAATCAATGATTTAGTATGCATTTTGAGTTTATAAATAAACATACAGTAGAATATGGATGACTGAATTTCCCATAATCCTCCATCCAAATTACTCATAAAAACATAACATAAGATCAACCAAATGGCACATGCGTCCCAAACAAATCTAAAAGAAAATTAATACACGCAAGCTCTCATAAAATTAAACTTCCGTGACCTTCATGTCCCCGGTGGATGGTTTGGGAGTCTGGTGGGTTGCTGGGCAGCAGCGAAAAGTTACTGAATGAAGCCATTCAAGTCTTTCAATTTGGAGTCGAGAAGAAGGCATCTTAAAATAATTCCCTCACTGTCATTTGAAAAAGGTCACAGTGGGAGCTACAGAGAAGCCCGCCTGGACATGCTCTCATACAAAAGTTGCCCTGCGGCTTGCCACGGGATAAAATTGATTTAACTCTGCCGAATGTCCTCCACGAGAAGTCAGTTAATGCAAACACAGACGGAGAGATGAATGAAGACGGCAATATCCTCCCAGAGGGAAGAGAAACAAAAGCAAGCTCATCCAATATAGCATCGATATAAGACTTCAAAGAAATACACTTCATCTTACCTCAGTCCTATCCTAATTAGAATCATAAAATTTTATAAAACGTTCCTTTTCTGCCCACATTGATCTGTGTTTGTTTTCACTGATCAAATAAACTGGCAAAAGGAGTACATTACCGACAATGCAGTGAGCAGTGAACTTGGATGACTGTAGAATAGAACCTTTATAATGGCTACATCAATCATCGTAGAACAGATATCTTCCAGAAAAAAAGGGGTTTTGTTTGATGGCCGAACAGGAAAAAAAAAACATGAAAAATAGTTTGACTGGTAGAGTGCTAATAACTCCCTGTGGCTGTGCTACAGCGCCACTCCAGACTTGGCATATACATTCCAACCGTTAAACGTCCTCAGCGTCTTCTTTTGGACACACGCAAGTCTTGAAATGCTTCTGTGTGTATGAGATTTTTTTGAGGAACGAAGCCGGCTTTGCTTCCATCTGGACAGGGCCTTGAGTAGATGATACAGGCTGCGACTAATTAATATTTAGCGGGACGACCAATTTTGATACAATACAAACTACATTAATTGAGCCTATAATTCAGTGTATGCATTCATATAACAGTGATTCAAAAGTACACATCTAACTGCATATCCACAATGTTTAAAAATAGCTCTTTGGGGAAGAAGGAACGATCAGCGTAGCACAGTAAGCAATGTACACAGGACCAGTTGACAAATGCTCAGTTGCTCATTATAGCTGTTAAAAGGCACATTGATTAAATTATTCTAACATGAGCGCAAGGCCAGGCTGCAGTGGGGATCATTATTCATGAGCACCCAATGATTTGCTGTCAAGCAGGCTGTGGGCAATGCGAGCGCGAGGATACAAACAGTGGAGGGCAACTCTAATAATCGAATCACTTGTTGGCTGGACTTTACAAGACCACACCTGATTATGTGAGGACGAGAAGCGGTAAGCTACAAGACACCACAGCACACTTCGAGCAGATTTGCGACAAATGTGTTTTTACCACCTTTTTAGGAAAAAGAATGCTAACATATTAGCAGGAGGATGAGGGAATGAAAACCACAAAAGCCTCGTTAATGTCAAATGCGCCTTCCCTGGCTAAAATCACGGTGCAGTTTATGCACCTTAAAGCATGAAGTCTATGAGAGGAATGAATAAACACAAAGTTTTAACAATTTGGAGCCAAGAGAGTTCAAAAACGTGTAATTGTTGTCAGCTTTGCTAAGATGGAGTCATTGTGTTTGAACTACAACTGATTGCAAGTCAACTTAACCAAGACACACATATTCAAACACATACACAGCCCCCTCTAAGCTTCTGATGTGCATAAATTAAAGTTGTATCTGGTGCCTATGGAGTAACAATCACAACACAAAATTGTGCAGGGGTACTTCAAAAACTCCAGTCATTAAAATGCTGATGGAAGAAAAATGAGTTGCCACAAAGTATTAGAGCATTTGACATTTGTCCTTGCACGTATACACACAAATATGATTTTGACTCTAACTTTGATTAATGGAAGAAACGAGCGGACAATTTTACGGTCTAGTGAATTATGGGCTCCTGTTTGTACTCTGTGTTGAGCAAGTTAACAAATCAAATCTGCTGACGAAAAATTAAATTGCACATACCGTTCTTCACATACACACCACGCACATTACGTCACATCTGCAGACAGGGCGCGGGAAATTCTAACCCAAATCCAGTCTGAAAACTATTGGCCAGAGGCTTGCAGGAGTACCCATTGTGAACAGCTAAGGTGTTAATCTACTAATTAGAAGGGCATTTCAGTCATAAATGGTCAAATAAAAAGCTTATTGTAAAGTTATTTTTGGGAAAAAAGTTCCATATTGCAGCTTTAAGGTAAAATCCAATCATAAAAATGACGGAAAAATAAATAAATAAACTTGGCACATGACACAACGTGGTAGTTTTAGAACCCAGACGCAGAGATAGAGGTTGAGGCTGAAGCAGCTTTTATTAAACAAAACAAAAGCTCCTCATTGAGAGGGAAAAAACAAAAGCTATTCAAGGTTAAACTAAAGGCGCTCCAAAAGGGAGGAAGACTAAACTACAATCAAAACAAAATCACTCCTTAACTAAAACAATACTGTGGCTATTCAAAGTTACAAACCAAAGTTCTCTCAAGGGACAGGGCAACAAGGCTGTGGACGGTAACTGGCTTTAGTGGCTCTGACGAAAACACTTAGGCACAAGACAGGGGAGACGCAGACCATTTAACACATGAGGGTAATGGGAAACAGGTGGACACAATCAGGAATCAGGGTTGACACTGACACCACACGAGGAAGGGCAAGTGACCTGAAACGAGAGGAGTCAGAATTTTCAAAATAAAACAGGAAATGACAGGACAACCTCACCGCGGTGTGACAGCACATCATGATATGCCCTGTTCACACGGAAGCAAAGCCGACTTTGTTCCTCAAAAGAATCTTGTACACGCAGAAACGTTTCAAGTCATGCGTGTCCAAAAGAAGACGCTGAGAATGTTTAACGGCTGTAATGTACGTGCCAAGTCTGGAGTGGTGCTGTAGCGCAGCCACAGGGAGTTAACGGAAAGCCTAGACGAAGAATCAGCGAAGAATACGAGCCACTGATCTGAATAGTTGACAGGCCAAGACATTTGAAGCCGCAAAGCCGCCATATTACTCCTCCAAAGAAACGTTTCTCGGAAAACGATCCTATACATTTACAGTATCGAATATATATATATATATACACTAGTCTATGAGCTATACATGTCTAATCTGTACATATATGTATTGTTTATACAGTAGTCTGTTCGCGAGTTGGGAGGAGTAAGATGGCCGCCCTGCGCTTCAACGGCTTGCACGGGTGTGTATGGGCTATTGGTTCTGAATGAACACAGGAGAAGTGACAATGGCGGGTGATCCCAGTAAAACAACATCACGCAAAATATTTTGCTGTAAAAGCTAAGGAGGTTGGGCAAAACCACTACGACACTGCTATCCGCCATTGTTGACAGACTGGCGGTTTGCGCGCAGTCACGCGAGAATTAGAGTACACATTGGAACATACGGGGCCCGTTTTGAAATCGTTCCACTCTGTAGCCCGGTTCTAAAAGTGATCGGTTTCAAGCTCCAAATTGGCGCCGCTGTGTGGACGGACTGCCCAAACGGTAAGAAACTTGTGCGGATACATTGAAACGGGCTTTTGTGTGGACGGGGCCTAAAATCCATGTTTAGAAGGGCAAATAAGTTGATTTGCAACCGGTGTGAAGCAAGCTGCATTGCTTACCGTTGATTGGTTGATTGGGAGTTCATGAAAGAAAACTGATAGTTTCTGGTTGGTTGAGACCAAAGTGGGTGTATATATGGTTAGTAGGAAGGTTGAAAAATGTAAACTTCCGTTTTTGCTTGCTGGTCGGCTGCTACGTCAGCACTTCCAAATATGGGCACACTGGAAACTGGTTATTCACGTTGTCGTGCAACTCTTTCATACTGAGCGACTTTACTGATGAGAGAGCTGCTTATTTAGCAATTATTTAGTTATCTTTCATTTTTGTCCTTTTTAGGTAACGTGTTTAAATTTTCTGCCATGTTAATTATTATCGCCATATTTAATTAAATATGTTTTGTACAATTACTTTATTAATTTCACTGCCATTGACAGGTATACTTGTCAATGGGGTATATGCCACGGAGGAGGCGGGACTTCCGACTTCCTGGTTTTCACAATCAGCTTTGTTTCCCTCTCCTGTTTGCGACATGTGGCCCGCGTCCCAGTTCTTGCGCTTCCGCCTTTGTGCCCCTCGGTTGCGTGTTCCCGTCGACGAGTGCGAGTGTGTAGTGTGTCTGTCTCAGTTGTCTGAAGCATTTCAGAGAGTTTAGACGCCTTGCCCGCCCATGAGTCAGAGCACGCGGTTGTGGGGGCGCAGGGAGTGCTGGAACGCGGCCATCAGTGGCCGGGAACTACGCTGATGTGTGAAATCCGGAAGTCGGAAGTCCGTGGCATCTATCCCATTAAATTTTTTCCAACGGGGCTAGTTTAGGGAGAATCTCATTATGCTCCACTGTAAATGTCAAACATGGAAGCAACTTTACTGATGCCCAACCACCAGTAGATGACATCATAAGAAATAAACTGTTTGAATGTCCATGAGACTAATGGCTGCATTTTGTACAGCCCAATTTTTTTTTTACTGTCGATTATAAAAGAACGGGACAAGGCAGAAAAGAGAGAGTCTATGCTGTCGTTTGTCACATTCGGTTAATGTAGAATTATTGAACGTGTAGGTATTGAATTTTTGGCTGGCAGTGAATGAGTTAATTCATTCAATTATTCTTGTCCTTTATAGGGCGAACAAAAAAATAACTGTTTTTATTTATTGTGTTTTTATTATTGTTGAGAATATTATTTCATTATTAATAATGATAGTATCATCCTTGTTACCAGACATTTTTATTTATTATTTTGAAATAGACTTTTCACATAGCATTATTTTATTTCAGAACGAGACAGTGACTTTAATTTTGACAAGAAATGTCCTTTTTTAATCTTAAGATTATTATTTTTTTTAATAATACAGTATATCAGTAAGAGTTTAGTCAAGAAGAACACTGATTAACATCATTAAGGATTTTATTTGATCTTTTTAGGAAATTTGGAGTGTGGAAAATGGTTAAATGAGCATTTTAAATATTGGCTCCGTTAAGAGAAAGGTATAACTAGTATTTCACTACTATATAGGATCAGCTGAAAGTCTCACCAGGACTGTGATTCTTGCGCATACCACAAGGGGAGCACATTTTGAGAAGGCACTTCTGTGATGATCAAAGTGCATTTGTTATAAGCACACAGAATGTCCTGGCAACAATTCTAAAAAGCCAAACTTCCAATTTCACCTTCATGTGGGACCAAGAATACTCTTAATTTTGCCCAATATGAGAAAACAAAACAAAGAGGATGGCGGTCTATCTTTGTGTCAAGTGTTTGCGAGAGAGACAGACAGATCTCTGTGTTCCAGATTCAAAACACAGAGGGACCACAAATACGTTTGGATTTAAAATAGAGTTACAGTCCCAGTAGGAACATGCCGCCCTCTCCCATTGTTTATATGTCTCATTTGAACACAGTGAAACGTTGCGTTTAATGTCATCTAAATGGTACGCAATTACAAAAAGACATGGCATATTTATTGGCTCACTCTTTATGGAAAACCAATTGAACAGCAAACACTCCACAAAATGGAACCGCACGGTAATCATACAGTAAGAATGGGACTTTGCAAAATGACAATTCAGAGAACAACATCACGTACTGCGGCTCTATTAAGACCTTGAAGCAATATCGAACGGATCAGCAGTGACATACAAGCCATCTGTGTAATACAGCTTCAATTCACAATACAGTGTACAGGTAAGAACTGCATATGGCACAATGGCACAATGGCAGCAATGTTTTTTCAGCATCAATAAAGATTACTTTGCCCGTGAAATCAAGTCAACGAGACCATCTAAAACAATTTCAACCATGCGTCTTTTTTTGTTCAAATGTTTGAATGATTTCCAACCACTGTGCCTTGGCACATTAGTATGCGGTGAAAGATCAATGTGTGCCTCACTATTTACTAAAAAAATAATGTTAACTTTGTTCATCTAGCAACGGTGATGCTGATGTTCATGCTCACATGCCGAAATTTTTGTACAATTTCCAACTAAATTGTTTTTCAATTCCTTGATTTCTTCGGAATCTACGTAGCGTTTTTACAGTAAAAATGTGTGAAACGTAATTTAGCATCCTCATTGATTCAAAGTCCATTCTTTACATCAGCAATCCAAATTTTAATGACTGTGTTTACCTCAGATTAATGCATTCAATTTCCTCTGTGACAGGCAAGGATGAGGTCCTTAAATCCTGTTCATCCACAGTCCTAGTGGGGGCGTAAGTTGACCTCCATCGCACCAGCACAATCTTCTTCAGATACTTGACCGTATTGTTCTTGACACTGACAAAGCAGAAAGTATTGATCATGCTGTTGCTCATTGCAAGGCATTCAATGATGTAGAAGACCACTAGGGAATTCTTCTGACGAGAGATTAGCGTCGGGTGGAAGTCCCGCAGGATCGTGAAGCCGTAGTACGGAGCCCAGCACAGGATGTACGCCGTTAAGATGCCAATGAGGACCATCACGGTTTTGCGGCGACAGCGTAGCCGCTTTCTTATTTGCTCCGTTTGGACACCAGGAACATTCTTGAACCAGAGCTCGCGGGAAATATGGGTGTAACACATCGCCATGACAACCACGGGTCCCACGAACTCCACGGCGAATATGAACAAAAAGTAGGAGCGGTAGTAGGTCTGTTGGTCCACGGGCCAGATTTGAGCGCAGAAGACTTTGTGAGTGGTCGGCGTGGTGCCTCCGTTAGGGTACATGGTTTCCGAGGTGAAGTAAGCTGAGGGAATTGAGATGAGAATGGGAATGATCCAAACTCCGGTTATCAGGCAGTAGGCGGTTTCATACTTCATTCGAGGTTTCAAAGGATGAACGATGGCCATGTATCTGAAAACATAGACAATATCGTATTGATGAGGCAGTAAATAGGCTAAACCCATCCAAAGATCAGGCTGCATTTTTAAGGGGACAGACGTGATGCCAAAAGAATCAACTAAAACATTATAAACAATTGCAACCCTTCATTTACAGTTTTGGCTCTATTTAGCTAGTATGGTTTTCTCTCCAGAGTCCAGATACTTTTTAATTTGCCTGCTATTTTGCTGTTCAAAGTTAGATGTTCTTCAATTTAACGCGGTTCCAGCCAGACTTGTGTGAAAAGTGTACCCCATCACCCAAATACTTATGCTGCATTCGAGGATGGTCAGAAGACAAACTTTTCCGAGTTCAAACCAGGAAGTGCATACACAAACGCCCTCTTGAACTCGGAAATTCCACTTGCGAAGTCGGAAAAAAAAAGGACCCTGACTTCACTGAAGGACTACAATAAATGAAAATTAAGAGAAAGTAAATTTGCTGGAGGTCAAAATGAGTTTTGAGGACCAAAATAATTGATCACTATCTGCCATTTTTGTTGTTTACTTTCGTCTTGAACGCTTTCAGGTCAGAACTGGGAATAAACAACTTGAATATATCCGACTTCCGACCATCCTCGAATGCAGCATTAATTCTGGTGTTAAACACGCCAGCTGTGTCAATTTTAGATTAGCTTAGCAATTAGCATGGCTTCTCTGTTTTTTTCTCGCCATCCTTTCGTGACAATGATACTTACCACAAGTGTATCTTATACGCCACCACAGAGGCAATGATTATTGATTTAGGAGCGACTCCGCAACTAGTAGCCAGCTGAAGCTCATTGCTTGCCACAAAATGAGGCACAAAATGCTAATTTTGCCTGTGATACCGGTGATATCCAGTTCTGGCAGATAAGGATCTGCGTGCCTATCTGAGTCACCAGTCAATAGGGCACATAATAAATATTGAGTATACATAATAGATAGACAATGATTAATATCTATGGTCACTGAGCAGCTGCATGAAAGCCAGCTATCAGTGAAACTGGTTACTCCTTATTGGGGCTTACCAATACATTAAATGGGGGTCGTTCATAGTATGTTGGAAATGGAGCAGTTGGTTCTATAATTTGAAGAGGCTGACTGTGACTAAAAGGATACAAACACCTCAATTAATATATAAATTGTAAATGGCACAAACATTTGCTTAACGGTTTTGCTTTCCAGACATGCGCCATTGAATCGACGCAGCTGGATTGCACTACATCCTCAAAATATGTATTATTTACGACTGTTTGTTCAAAAATGACATCAACATAATCTTCTGTGCAATGGACCACAAAGAATGTGGGTCTGCTCTTGCACTGCTCAAGTAGATGAGTCATTCAAGATAAATCAGTGACCCCAAACTTGAAAGAATCATTATTGGCTTGGTTGGAAGGCAAAATTATTTTCTTGACTGAATAGTTCCAAACAGTGTCATAGTTGTAGGTACATAAAACAAAGTAACGGTGGAGGAAAATCCAACACTATTGATTATTCTGCAGTATAGCTTTACCTTTACTGAAACCACTAATTTACATGTCAAGCATAAATGAGTTTTTAACGAATCATCCATCAGCTTCCTTTTCAAAGCGGCAAGCGTGATTACTGTATGTCCCACTTATTATGTTTTAATGCAGAACCAACTTACTCTTTCCATCATTAAAAGACAATTGCGACTGTGTGCCAAAAGAGACAAGAGAGAACGGATATATACAACGCAGCAAGAAATGTGAGATTGCAGACAAGCATATAAAAAGTCACTGGGCATATTCTACATTTTTGAATGCATTACGTACGTGGAACTAGTTGCTCTATCGATTGGAGAAGTTGGTGAATTACAGTTTCATCTTGGGCTGCGTCAAAACATTCAGCTTTATATGTTGTGGTGGGAATCTATTTTGTGGACCAAATTTTGTGGTCCAGGAATTAGGGCACGGAAAAAGTACTATCAGTGATAAAATGGGCATGAATAAATGTTTTATTATTTTTAGATTAATTCAAGTAATTAATAAAAAAAATACTGGAATCCAATATGGATACTGTCTCTGTCAGATAATCTATATCAGGAATGGGTGCCCCCCCCCCCCCAAAAAAAACAAAATAATAATTACAATTCTTCAAAATGTTTAAAAAAACACACACACAAAAAAAAACACAGCTGATTAATATCCATGACATTTTCCTTGAAAAAAAAGGGTGGGGAGGGGCTGGGGAAGGGTATAAATTCCTGAAAAACCACCCCAAAAATCTTAAAATGTGATTTTTTTTTTTATACAAGAAAAAAAATCTGCGGTTATAATAATGTTTTAAATTGTAACATTACCAATCACCACTAGATGACAGGCATGTGTTAATTGCACGTGCACTGGGTCTTATACTTCCTTAATACTGCAGCGTACAGGAAGTCCGAGTTGGAATGATATGCAGGACAAATATAGTACATCAATAATATTAAACTTTTTGCACTTAATGTTGGTTCCTTGTATGTTGGTATTTTTTTAATTCAATTTTTATTTTTATTGCACTGGGAAAAAATACAGTTTGTGGTTATTTTGTTGTTTACTTCAAACCCTTAAGGATAGTTGATATTTTATGCATGCAATGAGATATGTCATAAAAATAAATACATTTATTAACAGCATGTATTTTGTCCCAACAGAATCTAAAATAACAGTTTTGTCATCCATCTGGTTAGGAAATATGTGGTTCTATGTGGCCCCATAAGTATAAATGATGAACATTTTCATTTAATTTATCCCTGATATAGATGATAAATCCAACATCATGGAGAGGATACTATAAGTGCTGCGAGACATTTTAATGGGCATACAAATTTCCCTTAGTCCTTACCTGTCCACCGCGATAGCGAGCAAGGCATTTGTGGACACGTAGAGCGACACGGTGCGGAGATAGTTGACCGAAGCACACAGCACCAACCCATGATCCCATGACAGCTGTTTGACCACATAATAGTCTACCAGGAAGGGACAGCACACCACCGCCACCAAGAAGTCCGAGATGGCCAAGTTGGCGATGAGCAAGTTAGTGAGGTTGCGCAGCTTCTTGTAACGCATCAAGGTGGCGATGAAAATTAAGTTTCCCAATCCGCATACCAACATGATGCAGACGAGGACCACGCCGATGATGATGGTGGCCACGTAGAAGGCCAGACCTTGTGTGGTGTCAGGAATCTCGTCGGGTGGAATGCCGTAGTCCACGTCGTAGTTGTCTATGTAATGATCCGACTTGCCGGCAGACTGAGCCGTCAACAGGTGGCTGATGTTTGATTCGGCCATTTTGTTCGGGACCAGTTTGCGAACAGCTTGATCGGGCAAAATTAGGAGAACAATTATGGGTCTTTGTGGTGCAGCGTGGCAGCGACGCCTTAATTGTTACGCTTTTTGCATGAAGACAGTATGTTGGAGCGGGCGAATCATCTTTGGAGAGTCACCTTGACCTGGAAGAGAAAGTCGGATGCATTATTCAACACCTGGTCAGGATTCATATCATCGGAAAAACAAATTACACTGTCCGAGTCCTTCAGCACGCTATCGAGGATGGCAGGTGGTGCCGTCGCTATGAATATATCTGGAAACTTTAACTGAGGCCACTACAGCGAGAAATGGCCTCCATGCAATTTATTGCAACCTTGTCACTTATCGCAAGGCAGTGTCGCTAGACATAAGCTCAGCGTGGTCACAAGGCATTTTAATTGAAGCTACAAGAAAGAACACTAGTAGCCATGTTTTATATAGAGTGCAAGGACAATAATTGGTGGAATAAAGTTTGTACTCATGAACTCTGATAGAGTTCACTTAAATTCACTTAAGATGGGTTTTAATAGTTTGGGATTTTTCATTGTAGGTAGTTTTCATTTCATTTAGATTTTTTTTAAATGTATTTCATATTGTTATTTTTTTTTGCATTTTTCTTAGTTTAAAAAAATTAAAATGATTTGCTGTTTCGCAGAATTTTTTTAGTGCAATTTTGCATGCATTTTTTTTTACAGTTAATGTACCTTTTTTTTATTATGAAGGTTTGAGCATTGAGAATGTTTAAACAAGAGAGAAATGTGAGAAAATGTAAATGTCTTGATGAGAAAAGTGTATAAACAATGGGGTGAGGGGTTTTAGAGCCTTAAAGCATTTATAATAAATATAAAAAATAAATGACTTGAACAGATTTCATTTATTTTGGGTATGTTTTGAAACCTATCCCCTGCGGAAAACAAGGGAGCACTGTAGTTAAAAAATATATACATATATACAAAAATAGCATCAAGTAGGTTACATTTTGTTATTTACTGCCACTTCCTCGTTTGTCAGTCAGGCACTTCCTTTATTGGCTACAATAGCTCAACTGTAGTCAGCATACGCCGCATATGTGATTTTTGGTCATAAATATTTTATGGTTCGTGTAATATTTAAGATTGTTGGCCGCGACTTATTATTATTATTTCGGAAATCAACTCGTACTTGACTCATTGAGCCATTTTCAGCAGTAAAAAGTTAATATTTTGTCCAGAATTAATTTGATAACTTCATTATTTTTCATGTAGAATTAATACCTTTAAAAACAAAATGTTCCACTTGCTGTCAACTAAAGATGACATCACCTGTGCTGAGGAATTAGGTAATGACCAATCATGGCACACCTGTTTTCTGATCCATGATTGATCGCTACCTGTTTCCTCAGCTCAGGTGATGTCATCTTCAGTGGACAGCAAGTGGCAAAATTTTATTTTAAATGTACTAACTGTTCATGAAAAATAATGAAGTTAGCACATTAATTATAGACAAAATGTTACTGTTGAAAATGGCTCAATGAGTCAAGTATCCATTTAACACACCTCAGACCAAAAAATTATGTTTGGCCAATATTTTAAAACAAAACATTGAAAGGTGTTTGACGTCCTTGGTCGGGAAGGGGAAAAATCGGTACAAAAAAAGCCCGGCCCCTCTTCGGCGCCGGTAACCTGGGTGCGGGGGGTCCCCGGGGGCTGGGGGTCGGGGGTTGGGGGGCTGCAGGTTGGTCGGGGGGGGCGGCTTTGTTGGGGGGGGGGGGGTTGCGGGGTGGGGGGTGCTGGGGTGGGGGGTGTCTGGGGGATTGGGGACCTGGGGGCGGCTGGGGCTGGGTTGGGGTGGATGGGGGGCGGGGGGGGCGGTGGGGTGCCTGGCGGGCCTGCAGTGCCCCGTCCTGCTGCGTTGGGTCGGGGGCGCGGGCCGTGTTGGGGTGGGGGGCGCTCCTGCTCCTGGGTTTGCTCTCCGGCTGGTGGCCCTGGCAGGGCCCGGGGGTCGTCCTTTGGCGCTGCCGCGGCCTGGGGGGCCCTGAGGTGTTGCGCTTGCTCTGTCCTGGCAGGGGTCGACGGCTCCCCTCTTTGGTGGAGATTTTCATGCATGTCAGATCCACCACACCAGCATCTATCGAAACTCAGACACAATCTGCTTCCTCCTCAGGTCATTGAATCGGTGGAGGCTGGTGTCTGTGGATCTCACTCGGCTTCGTCTGTCCTTCCTTCCTTTCCTCAGTCTCTCCTTCGGTCTCTTGAGGTCTCCCTGATTTTTTTTGGGGGTGGGGGGGGGGATTTGTTGGAATTTAGATGTTTCTGGGGTTGGGGAAGAATTCTGGTGGGTGGCCCGGTGGGTGGTGTCTGGTCGGTGCTGGATTTCACCTTCCTTGGTTTTCTTTGGTCCCCTCGGGTCTCCTGACGACGGTGTTCGGTTTAGGTGAACGGTATGGGATTTTTCCTAATAGGTTTTTGGTGAGCTAACAAATACACGCACGCACGCACGCACATACACATACTCACCCACATACAAAAAAAAAATATATATATATATATAAAATTAAAAAAAAGAAGGTACAAAAAAAGCCCAATTGACTTTGTGTGTGTACCCGGCCTAAGATTGTCGTTTTTTACCCTATTATCGGGACAAATCAACTCTTAACACACCTCACACAAGGATATACTTATAGGTCAATTTTATAAGACATCAGATTGTCAGGTGTTTCACCTCCTTGGTTGGAAAGAGGCAAAATCGGGATAAAAACAGCCCGGTTGTCTTTATGTGTGTACCCAACAATCGAAGCAGTCCAGTTGCCATCAATTGAATGCCCTTAGATTGAAATGACCAACATGTTGGCTCTCTCAGGTCTGTCTTGATACTACAACAGACATCTGGTTTTGGTGAAGAGGCTCGATTGTCAGCTTCTTGAACATCTAATGGATTTTTGTGTTTTATTGTGATGGCACCATAGAACAGGAAATTAAGCTCACTGTGACATAGGAAAGGGTCTGCCTGCCAATTACCAAATGAGTAATACTTTGAATGATTTGATCAGCTATTTCCATCCAATCAGCTATTCATTTTCTATAGCGAAGCAGGTCATTAGCCAATCTTAGACTAATTAAATGCATTAATAATTTTCCGGAGCACATGTTGGCACTTTGATCATACATTACACAACAATCCCTATAAAACGCCACTTGAGATGACAGTATCCCTCTGCAGCCACTTTTCCCTTCTTTCCATTATGTGACTGTCGGGTTTCCTTAAAGGGTGAGTAGTTTTGCTTTGCTTTAGTTTTTAGTTAGTAGCCCTTTTTGTACATTATAATGTTACTAAAATGCTGACTGTGCAGTTAAAAGTGTTTTGTGATGGCCACAAGATCTGCCAGTAGAGTAGTGAAGTTGACTTGTGCTCAAGAACATGGTTGATGTTGAGATGTTATAAATCACCAAATACGTCCTTTTAATTAAAACAAAATGGAAATGCCCTTCTCTTGGTAAATCAAAATATAATCAAGCAGGTATTAAGAAATGTAATATCCATCTTACCTGTAAATGATGTAGAAGGTCAAGTGAATGTTCTATTTAATTTATAGAGCAATTAAAGAGCCTTCTCTGATTGGCCAGTGCTAAAGGAGTCCGCGAGCATCCATCATGTTCCGCTCCTCCTGCCTTGCCTCCTTGTACGAGACAACAAAAAGTTGTCCCTCCGCCGCCTTAAATAATCACACTGATGATGACGCTGTGGGGAGAAGAAGATGGGATGGTTTGGGAGGAGGATGAGGAGGAGGGCGGGAGGGCGGGAGGGCGGGAGGGCGGGATGGCGGGAGGGCGGGAGGTTTGGTAGGGAGGGTTGGAGCCAGGATGGAGGATGCGTGGGTGGGAGCGTGACAAAAGGTTGGAGCAGCAAAGCCATCAATGCCAGCCAGGTTGGTGATGTATGCACATTAAAGGCTACCAACGCCTTCAAATCACCTTCACGGGGTAGAACACTTAATCAATATGCATTAGGTTTTTTTACTTTTTTATTTACTCGTCATTATTTTTGTACAATAGTGCAAATGCCAGGGAAGCTTCAGGACTACTTTACAAGCCTCTTTATGTGCAATTACAAATCCATAAAAGTTCCAGCTAGCTTGCAGTACTTCTGGTATTGTTGTTTTGGCATTTTGACATAATCTGCTTTGGACAGCATTTTTGTCTTGGTTTTGCCATAGAAATACAAAATGAAGGGATGTGTATTCTGAATACTTACGAGTAATATAAGTAATTGTGGAATCAGATTCTTCCTTTAAAAAAAAAAGATTAATGCATTTCTGTAATAACTTATTTTTTATTGCATTATTACCATTACTGTAATTACAGACTCATGATCAGTTCTACAACCACAGTATTAAAGTTTTATTAAATCATCATTACTTGTAAAAGCTGAATTCTTTAATGCAGCTCTTGTATTGTACCTCATTAATGGATATGTTGTTTCTAGTAAGCCCAATGAGACGCATGCATTATAAAAAAAAAAAAAAAAAACGAAAACAGAGACTAAGATATGGGACTTATCAAATATACATTAAAGGTGGATCTTGTATACTAAGTACCATTAAGGCTATAAGTGCATATGGAAATGAGATAGTAAAGGAAACGAGAAAAACATCATATTTTTCCCAAACATATAAAGTTACAATCTGACTAGAATAAAGTAGGAATTGTAACAAATCAATGTAAAAAAAAAAAAATACTAATAAAAAATAAAAATAAATTAATTACACAATCCAAGCTAATTATTTGATCACTCACAAGCGTCCATATCTTAATTTCATGTATTTATTAGTTATTGTTTCTCTAACAAAATTATGCTTAGCGCTTGGCTATAACTAAATGAATGGGAGACATGTAGACATGGTCAAAGTAGGAAGATAAAATGGCCTTATGTAAACATTTTAGAAAATGGTGATTGATGGGGAGAGATGAGTTCTTTGGACAAAAATGCCTTGTAGTTTCGGGAAGTGCCATGAATCATTAGAACTGATAGAAAGAATATAACTCACATAACCACTAACCACAAACAATGTGGAAGTGTATCTCCGAGCATCAAACCTTGGAGGAGCAGCAGAACAACACTGAGTGTTACTCTTCTTATCACCTAAGAACAGAAAAGCAGATCAAAGATACTGTAACATTTGGAATTTACTTTTGTCGTGCTGTAATCATGGACAAGATGCACGGTTTAGAAAATTAATTAGAAAAACACATTTGGCATTGGCATAGTTGAAATTGTGTAGGTGTTCTAGGAACTTCCAGTGAGGTTCGAAGACTCTTTCATAACTTCAACCTCATACATTTTGGTGTTAACAACAGGGAATGCACTCAATGCATGAATAACAATGTTTATGTTATTGTTTGTGTTTGTGTTGCTTTTGGAATGAAAATGATCTTTTGGAACGCTCATACTCGTAGTTCATCAAACCGGAGGGTCAACCGCATTATCCACAACAAATATAATGTAATGGCACTTCATGTAAAGTTTGCGCCGCAACCTACGTCATGCGCCAATCTGTTAAAAGAAACACAACTCATGCCCGTTTTTTAGGATTTTTCTAAATCAGGTCCTTAGCCTCTATAAAAAAATATGTTCGCATCCAGTCTGGAGAAAGCATCAACATTTATTTGGACTCTCATCTGTGCGAGTGGACCATGAAGAGTCACTCTACGTTCTGTGTTTTCCACTCCACTGACCCATGAAGGATGCTTTATAAGAGCTAAATCTTCCGCAGTGTTCACCAGCTATCGTCGCTAAGCCTTTTCTTTTTTGCCTGGTATCTGTAACATGCATGCATCAAAGTACAGCTAGCACCTCAAAGATCATGTGAAAAATCACTCAACGCTACACAATTAACATTCGCATTGATTATTTTAACTATTGATCGTTGCTTTTTAACGCCATTAATGTTTCATATGTATGCTGTGGTGAAAGCGCTACATTTGAATGTAGCTATATATTGCGTATGCAATTCAATATTTTTTCCCTCCATTTAAAGAGAAAATAAGTAGGCTAGTAAAATATTAATGCTCTATAGAGGAAGAAAATATGTATTCATCATGGAGCTACAAAGACGTGTTGTGTTCGGGCCATTCTGGTTTTATTCCAAAGCATAATATATACATTATAAATAATGCTTTACATGTTATAAAAAACCCTACTTTTTGGAGTAAAAAGTTTTAGCGTCTTTTTTATTTTTAAAGTCTTTTGAGAATAAAATAATTTGTAATGCATTAGGATGCCTGATTTTCACATTCATGTGGGGAAAAAAATCTTCATAATATCACATTATTCTTGCAACGTATCAACTTTTTCTCAGACTTTTGCAATATTTTCCCCCCATTCCAGACCTGAGTATACAAATATTAAAATGTGAATATTTTAAAGTGCATAATTTAGTGTGAGGCCTAATTCAACAGCCTATCCAGTGAATCAGTGTCACTTGGAATTCATTTTCTCCACACAACTACTAATCTCTCAGACGACATCTCTTGTACATATTGGCATGCATGGGTCGCCACCGCTAGCTTTGGGGGCATAATCAGACCTTCAGGTATCCAGCTGTTTATATTCAATCAGCATCAAATTATGTCACTTATCCTGTGAGAGTGGCTGTTTTGTTCAGAAGGTCTCATCAAGTTGATTGTGGGGAGACGAGAGGAGTGGATTGGAAAGCAGACAACTTTGTGGTCATCCATCCTGAACGGCAGATAAACAGGGACAGACAGCAGCTCTGATGACTTCTTGCAATCAGTTCTTTATTTTGATGGAAAGCCAGTACCACTCTTGCTTTTATTCGCCCTTTGACAATCTTGTCTCAATTGCCTTGAGATGCCTGCTTACAGCAGCTATCAGGCAGTTATAGTATTATATATACACAGTATCAGAATAGCCTATATTAGTATTTACGATCAGAGGTGGGTAGTAACGAGTTACATTTACTCTGTTACATTTACTCGAGTAACTTTTTGAAGAAAAAAATACTTCTAAGAGTAGTTTTACCACAAAATATTTTTACTTGTACTTGAGTAGATGTGTGAAAAAATAACGCTACTCTTACTCCGCTATGTTGGGCTACATTAGAGTCGTTACCCGATGCCCCATTCATACATTAGATAACCGTATTTTCACGTAAGTGCTCCGCTAGACTGACTGTGTGGGAGCATTTCCGCGGACATGCGCCACGTTCACTTTTGGAAGGAGCGTCATCTTCGCATATTAGCGTCAATCAAACAATTAACTTGCAAGTGGGTCATTAAGCTCTGAAACAAGCAAAAAAAGGAGGACACTGCCCATGCCTGCTTTAGCATCATGGCAGAAGTTAGAACACAAGTCACGGAGAGATGGAGCGAAGAAGAGAGGAGCACCAGTGCGGGAGGAAAACGGGACAGGGGGAAAGGAGAAGCTGCCGGAGAACTTACGACCAAGTAGAAGTGAGTATAGCTACAGGGTAGATTTTATAGATGTGACAGCTAGACAGTCAAAACCGCTGGTGCAGTGCACACACGTGCTGGTCAATGCATGTAAAGTGTTGTACACATGTATATTTTCTTATGTTCTAAGGCAATAAAACGTTATTGAATTTTTTAAAAGACTATCCTATATGTCAAAATGAAGCAATGTCTGATGACATTGTTTTTTTAAATAAATAAATGCTTATCAATGACCTACAAACACTTGGCTACATGCATTTAGACATAGACATAGTCAATATATAAATGCTCTAGTGGGGAAGTACAGTAGAGTAAAATAAATATTTCAGAAAGTGGTAATTGAAGGAGAGAAACTCTTTGTGGCCCACCTCGCCCACAACAATAAAAATAAAAATGAAAAAAACTGCCAAGTGCCCAGACAATTTCCAATTGATAGAAACAATGCAACAGAAATGTTACAAATGAAATGGAAGTGGGAGTCTAAGTGCATCTCTGAAAGGTCAGACCTTGAAAAAAGTGATGCAGGACCATATTGGGTGTCATTCCTATTACCAAAGAAAAGGATAGTGAGAATTTCACAAGCTTACAAAACTAGAAAAAAAAAAGCTAAACAAACAACCTTGGTTCTGTGCATGATCAATTCCAAATCAATGCCTTTTTCAGTCCAAGTTGGTATTCACTTAATCACACCAAATTGTCAGTTGTCTTGCAACCCTGAACAGAATAAAGAGTTCATATAAATCGATGGAAGATTGGGAAATTGCCATTTCTAATTAAATTGGTCAAAAATGTGTCTTAAAAAAAATCTTATTTGCATGTGACAAACATTGTGAATCTTGAAGTTATACAATATCAATAAGAATCGCTGTCAACAAAAAAGTCAAACTAGATAGAAGAATACAATTTGTTCTGAAGGCAAAATAAAGTGAAAGTACCAAAAAGAAAGAATTAAGCAAGCCTAATCCTCAATGGAACATCAAGAGAAAGAGAATAACACATCCAACCCTCCAAACACAAGAGATGCGACAACAGCCTCCACATGTTCCAATTATATTTTATTAGCCGCTCAACATCAGGGGCTTCTTCTTCAATCTCTCTAGCCTCTGTCATGACCGCCCAAAAGGCCTGAGCAACAGCATAAACGACTGGCTTGCATTTCCATCCAAAGGAGCAGTTCACTAATCCAACCTGCACTCGAGATTTACAGCTCCTCGTATCAAAGGATTATAGATCGACTCAAAGGCGCAGGCGGATATTATGGAAAATATGCACATGACAAATATTGTATGGCTTCGGCGGGAGGTTGGAAGTAGTTTATGGGTAGCAATGTTAGAGGCTAAGAAACAAGAGGATGAATGAAATATATATCTGGGTTTAAAGAGAATTAGAGGTTGTTGGGTATCTTATAAAAAAATCCCTTTAAGAAATCCAAAATCATGGCACAGAGAGAATATGTGAAACTGACATTGAGGTAGTTACTTGTCTGAGAAGTGGAAATAACCCGACTCGCAACGTTTTACCGCCAGCCAAGCCGCCAAGACAAATTTGCAAATGCAAAATGCTCATTAAGCTGTGCCTACGCACGCTAGAGATTGGTGGAATGGTTGACTCGTTTCGCGGACTTGTATCTTGTCTGCATACATTATGCAAATTCAGCTGTGCGAACATCCGCGCTCCTGGTTGGTGGACTGTTTTCACGCTCGCTCCTGTTTGGCTGCTGTCCTCGGCTTCCTCCTGCGTCAGTTTTGAACGTGCTGTTTACAAACAGGAACAGAAATCCGTCTGATTTATTTTTTCATCCCATGTCGCCAGAATAGCAAGGTTGGAATAGGTCATATTTGGGGGGAATGAGGGGACACTCCTCGACCTCCTCATTTCATTGAGAAGTCCACCGAAGATGACGTTGCATCATCGCCGTTCTTGATGAACCGTCTGCAGGGCTGAATTTCTACTATCGCCACACATGTCAACTTTATGCTTCATGTTTCAAGTGTGATTGAATTAAAGACAAATAAAAATGTAACACTGTTACTCAAAACAGCTTTGTAAATATTTACAGACGTGTAAATAGTCTCCCTTTCAAGCACTCTCTCCCGCCCGCGCAGAGCTCATATCAGGCTTTTAATGAAGTATGAATCAGATGCGTGTGGATGAGCGTTCACAGTGCAGACGCTTCGCATACATTTCCGATTTATATCCACATACGAAAGAGGCCAAGGTCGGTTGTGAAAAAGTCGGAATTAAACCGTTTACACAGCATGGACAAAATCAGATACTTGTGAAAAAAAAATGGGAATTGAGCTGCAGTGTGAACGCAGCCTAATTGTAGGCACAAACCCACAGAGCTATTCTGTAGAATGAATTAATTGTGCGGTAATTGCTCCAGGCCATAGATTCCAGATGAAATAATTTCCTGTTCACGTACTGTAGCTAAATTTGTTGTGCATAATGCTCTCATTAACTAATTATATTTATTTCATTTTCATTCATTCATTGACCCAACAAAAATAATTGGCTACTGGTTTGGCTGATAGAAAACTCCTTGACTTGATTATCCCTCCATTTTCATTTCCAGGAAAAAAAGTATTTGACTTACCAGGTGGATATTGCCGTTAACCTATAATGTCACTGCACACTGGATACAGTGTCAATGTAATTTCACAGTTGAATGATGTGAGGAAGATCATCGCTTGTACTGTGAAATTGACTGGTGAAGTATTGGCACACTTACACACATGCATCCAAACTGACAATTGTTCACCAATTGTACGGAACATCATGGCCAATGTGGGAGCTGTTGGCTTGAGTTGAATGTCAAACACCTGGGACACTTTATGAGTGTAGCGCAAACACATACTGAACTGAGGTGTGCTAATATCTCACTTCTAAAAGTGTTCCATTAGCTTAATCTTGCTTGTACATTTAGATACCTCCCATCTATAAACAATGAAGTAATGATGAAGACAATGAAACTGACAAGCAAGCTTTTCATGGAGATTGATTTGTTACCTGTAGCTTGTTGTAAGGCAACTTAAAGTGTACCTCTGGCGGCCCATTTCAAGATATTGATGGGGTAAACCGAGCAATATTGTTTAGTTTGTTCTTTGTGTCTAATCTTGTATTTGCCCAAACAGCGTGCCCGGAATCGCCCTGGTTATTTTAATGCACGGCGCCATGTTGGGAAACGGACGTGATGTTGTGTCATTGGCTGGGCTTTCACTTTCACGCACCAGTCGCTTTTGAGTGTTCTTTTTATATATAGTGTCATTTGTTGTCATATATATTTTCATATATAGTGCTTGGGGTTGGACTCGTGCCTCAAATCCATGATGCCTGTTTTTTTGAAAGCATGCCAAACATACAAACATGCTAACGGCAACGCAGCATCAACCTTTAGTTCAAGATAGTTAAACCACCAGGATTCACCGCTGTAAACTGTCAAACAGCACAACCCATAGTGACCTTCAAATCATCCATCCATCCATTTATTGAAGCGGTTTTCCTTTTAGACTCATTTTAATCCATCTGCTTGTCATAATAGCACACACACACAAAATGTAAACGCTTGACGGGAGTTTGTGATCTCTCAGTGGTTTTCTGCATTTGCTGGGCATTCAGTGTCTATAGTTCAAACTGAAAAACTGTAACTTAATAGGGGTTTAATGGTTTTGTACAGTTTTCAGTACGGTACACATGCAAATGTGTACCTCAGAAAGGGAAATAGTGAATCTTGAGTTTTCTAATTCTTACTGTATTGGTAAATAAACCATCATGGTGTTTAGTGTATATGCGGGTGTGTAGCACAAACTGGCATCCAAACAAGCAGTCATGCACAAAACTTCCCTTCTGTCCTGCAATTGGGCTGAAATCCAAACTCATGCATCATCCATGGATCTACAAAGCAGCTGACTAAGAAGCACAATAATTGTGCACAATCACCCAGTGCTTTCGCGCAGCTAATTGTGTGCGTGTGTTTTTGCGGTTCTGCTTTGTCATCACCAACGTGGCTTTTCGAATCGCTGCAACAAAGACAACAATCAACTCTGGAAGGCCCCAGGCTCACAACAAGTTGTGATCACCGTCAGATGGGAGGTGCCGGTAGCTATTTCGTGGCCAACCAGTCCCGTGCGGTGTTTAGTCAAGCATGAGACAGCCAAGGGTAAGCACCCCAGTTTTCACACAATAAAGGAGCTGAAGAGCACAAGTACTCTGAGGGATACCACCTGTCCACGGAAAAGAAAGCTAACAGCATGTTTAAGACCAGCTACCTGCGCAAGGAAGTGCGCAAGGAGAAGTACGAGCAATCGGATGTCTTCCACGAAGAACCCGAAGACTCGGCGGGCATCTCGGCCATCCAGGGCTGGGAGAATCTCCAGGAGCTCAACAGCCGCTTTGCCCGCTACATCAACCGGGCCCGGGTCCTGGAGCAGCGCAACGCTGTGTTCCGCAAGCAGCTGGACACTCTACAGCGCATGGAGGAGGCCAGCGGCCTGGAGGAGACATTCAAGGAGCAGATCCAAGTCAATAAGCAGCGAACCCGAGAGCTCACCTCTGACCGCGGCAAACTGGAGAGAGAGCTGAGGGACGCCTGCCGCATGCTGGATGAGTTCACCAGCAAGTAAGTGAACAGCCCCCGGCTGGGGTCTTTGCTAATATCCCCTTTAGAGATAAAGGGAACTGAAATGTGCTTAGGATTGAAAGGAAGCAATAAAAAATGCTAAGCCTCCAGGGAAAGGTGCTTGTACCCAATAATCTACCAACAGGCAATTGAGTTCCCATTTCCGCAAGTGATATCAGGTAAATTGAAAGAACACAGACTTCTCCCAAGGACATACAATCCAAATTTGGATCAGCACCAAATACACAGCCACCTAATAGGGCTTATACCTGAATGCTATCATTAGGGCTCATGCATTAGTCACTGACAAATTAAGTGATATGTTTTTTTTTGTTTTAAATAATGATTTATTTCCTTATAAAAACAGCTGAATTTGTTAACACTATATAAGGCAAGAAACCATGTTTGGCAACTAAAGTGGTAAAAGATGGTCAAATGTAGAAATCTTAAACATTTTCAAAATGTGTAAAAAGTAAAGAACAAAAATGGTTCGAAACAGGATTGATTTGATACCAATGTGGCTACGGATTTGTCTCTAGGTCAGTCCTTTTCAAATAGTGGGGTGGGCCCCACTGCGAGGGTGCGATGCCTTGCCAAGGGGAGCTTGTTTGTCCCCAGCAAGCATGCTTTTGTTTTGTTTTTTGCCGTACTAAATAAACTCTAATCGCACATCCACTACAGTAGGTGGCAGTGGTGCTCTCATTGTCAGAGTGTACGCAGGCAGTACAAACAATGTTAATAAAGTTATATATATATATATAAATGTATATTATATTTAATGTTGACTAATTTGCTCCCAAAGATGTATTTATACGTTTTTCTATGGGGGGGTTTTATGCTAGAGTATACAGAAGCCTATGACGCAGCCTCTCAACTGCAAAGAACATTTGAATTTTTTTTAGTTATTACACAAACAGCCAGCAGGTGGCAGCAGAGCAAAGGAAATGAACCAGGGCCATGTTGAAAACAAACTGATTTCCCCAGAGTACTAAGTAGATTTGTGAATAATGATGACAATTAGCTATATTCTAATGCTAATTGCTGAAAAACTGAAACAGATAGAAATATACTTTTTTCTGATTAAAAAGGAGACTTTAATCTTTCTTTTGGTAGGTTCCATGTTTTTATAGCAAAGGAACACAATATTCTGTGGGCCTTGCAATATCAGTCAAAATCCAATAAAACAGCCGGGAGCGAAGGGGGTTGCTTTAATAAAGATACCATGTTATGCAGAGGTGTATTTAAAACGATTTCAGATGATAATACTTATAGTTATGGTGGAGAGTTGGGGTGGGGCATGTAATATTTTAAATATTATTTATTGAGATTTGAAATAAAACGTGATTGAAGTGTACACTTCCAACTTTAATTGAAGAGGTACCGCATGATATATGGCATTTACCATTTTTGCAATTACTGTACTGCCATTTTATGCACCAGTACCTTCATATTCATGGTAATTGCAGAATCCCATAGAAAATTAGCACCAGCGTCTGGCATGACATATAAAATAATGAGAAGTGACTGAAAACTAACAAGCAAACAAAGTAGTTTCCTTTGTGGAGGTAAAAACAGCAAACTAATGTCACGTGACAAAAAAAACTAACAATAATCCACAAGGAACACGCTGGACGGAATTCAGGTGACAGTGACAGTTGCTGTGTTGCTAAATTGCCATGTGCCACTGAGCCACAATGAAATGTTCCACTTGGTTCTACAGAACAAATGGCAGTTTCCACATTATCGAGTTGAGGAGAATGCTTTAGTCAGCTGGTGAAGAGAGATGGCCTTCATTGCATCTAGGCCCCCTCACCAATGTACTTAACACAAAGTTGTGAAGGAAGAGCATTCCTTTTTCGCTCCAAGCCACAAGTCATTGGTAGATAAAGTATTCATGAAAAAAAATCCCAAATTGACACTTTGGGATTCTTTTCATTCACCAGAAATTCATTTGTACCGTGAGAGCAAAATGTATTACACAAAGCAATTTGCCAAACACTTCTAGAGCTGACACAAATTGACACTTGACAAAACAACTATGTAAGAATAGGAATGGCATGTCAGCCCGAGCCCATGCTTCCAGAAACGTAATCTACTACCAAATGATACCTTTCCTAGAAAAAAAAATATGTTGCATCACTCAATATACTTTTTTTTCTCCCCAGATACAGAAATGAATGTGATTATCAAGAGCGACTACGGGTCACATTGGAACAGCTTAACAAGGTACAGTGCTGATTGTAACAAAAATATACTACTTGTATATCCACTCATAAATATTATAATATGCTATTATACGAACATTATTAATACAAAAACACTGTTGAAATTGTACCTTTAAGTGAATTTAATCATACTGATTTTTCCGAAATTAAAAGACCTTAAATACAAGTTAATAAACTACATGAAGGAAATACAAAAATATTTGTATTGTTAAATTTCATCATGAAGTATTGTCTAAAATATATATATGAATAATAACAAAATCTCAAGGTCATTAAATTGTAAATAATTTTCCAAAATATTGGAAAACGTTCATATAATATGTATGGGTGAA